>NC_133658.1:578879527-579089309 GCF_037893015.1 Macrotis lagotis
ATCAGACCTCTTTGGGAACACTGAAAGCCTGCAGATCTCCCTGCCTGTACATGAGATCCAAAAATAACACAACATTCAATAACCCCCAAAAAGTAGCAATAGGCTCAGCCCAGACCTTCCCTCTAAAAGTGAGCTAAAATAGAGCAACTAGATGGCACAGTGGATAGAAGACTGGCCCCTGGAGTCAGAAGGACCTGAGTTCAAATCTTACCTTAGACACTTAATACTTAATGAGCTGTGTGACCTTGGGGCAAGTCACTTAACTCCATTGCCTTGCAAAAATCAAAAAAAGGGAAAAAAAATCCAAATACTAGTGAGATAAAGCAAGTCCAAAATTAGGAAGTAGGCTGATAGAATAGAAAAAGTTTTTAAAAAGAATCTCTCTTTTACCCTTGTGAGCCATTATGGTAGGAGGGACTCTCAAGATACAGACACAGAAGAGAATGACTCCAAAACATCTCCAAGAAACATCTCAGAGGAAAAATACAGCTTGGATACCAGCTCAACTAAAATTCCTGGAAAAAATAAATCAAGGGTTTAGAAAAGATTTTAAAAATGCTTTTGAAAATGGAAGAAATACTTTAAAAATTGGAAAAGAAATAAATACATTAATTAGAAAGAGAATTAACAACTTGGCAAAAGAGATAAAAAAAATTTTTGCCCAAGCAACAAACTCCTTGAAAATTAAACTAGACTAAATAAAGGCCAATGACTCTACAAAGCATTACGAAATATTAAAACAAAGTCAAAGGCTGAAAAAAAGTAGAAGAAAATATAAGGTATCTCACAGCAAAAACATCTGACCTGGAAAAGAAATCAAGGGAAAAAAATTAAGAATCATTGGATTAGCTGAATTCGGTGACCCCCAAAGAGAGCCTTAATATCCAGTTTCAAGAAATCTCAAAGAAAACTGCCCAGATCTATTAGAACAAGGGGGCAAAGCAGAAATAGGGAGATTATTGTCAGAAACCCCCAAATAAAAATCCAGAATTTCCAAGTCAAAGAAAAAAATGTACTGCAAGCAGCCAAAAAAACAATTCAAGTACTGAGAAGCTACAACCAGGATCATACATCACTTAGGAGTCACAATTATAAAGGAATAGACAGTTTAGAATGTGGTATTCCAGAAAGCAAAAGATATGGACTTACAATCAGGAATAACTTATCCAGCAAAATGGAGTATAACACTCCAGAGTATAACAGAGGGGGAAAATTGTCTTTTAATGAACTAGGACTTCCATTCCTAATGAAAAGGCCAGAGTTGAGGAGAATCTTTGAAGTAAAAAGAGTAAAGAGTAAACATAAAAAGGTAAACATGAATTAATAATAAAATAATAATAATAATAATAATAAAAGATTAAACATGGATAAACAACTAACATCAAAAAATAGAGAGATAATACATCTGTCTTCTCTGATCCTTATCAGGGTTCATAGAGGGAGTGCAATTAGACAGGATCTGGGAATGATTCTGTTATGTCTTGATCTTAGGAAAGAATGGAAAGCAAGGAAAAGGAAGGTTAGGAGAAATTATCTAACATAATCAGATATATCTATACAAACAAGGGGGAGAGAGTAAAGAGGGAAGTATCTGAATCTCTCTCTAGTCTGTATTGGTCAAAAGAAGGAAGAACACACACATACACACACACACACACACACACACACACACACACACACACACACACAAGATGCAGAAATTCATTTCATTTAATAGGGAAACAAGAGAGAAAATGAAAGAGTGAGAAATAATTTAAAGGAGAGTACACTAAAGTAGCAGATTGTTCCTACACAAAATAAACTTTATTAAAAATATTTATAATTATTTTCAAGGTGGCAAACAAAGGAAATTTGAGAGGGCTACCCAAAAGTTAAAGAATGGATGCTACTGTACTAATACTTATCAGAATAATTCTTAAGCAAGACTGTAAGATTAATGAGAAAATATGCTGGCTATTTTCAGATAATGAGGTGAAGGACTCAGAATGAGGAATGAGAAAAATAAATAGTTCATTTAAACATTATGGAAATTCATTTTGATTAACTACACAACTTTGTAATGGTGCTATTTCTCTTACCTTCTCAACTAGGATTGGATGGAGATTATTAGGGTAGCAGAGTGAGAAAGCAGATCTTTGTTGATTAAAACAAATAATTTTTTTAATCTAAGGAAATCATATTTATAACATTCTTCTGATCCACCAGTTTAGTACCTTGGAAAGATAGGAGGGAGTCAAGTTATAAAGGAACATGAATGCCAAACAGAGGATTTTGTATTTAATTCTGGAATAGAAAACACTAGAGTTTATCAGTTGGAGTCACATGATCAGACTACTACTTTAGGAAGACCAGTTTAACATCTGAAAAGAGGATGAATGGAGTGGAGAGAGACTTAAGGAAAGGAGAGCCACCAACAGGCTATTGCAATAGTCTGGGCGTGAGGAGATGAGTACTTGCACCAGTGTGGTGGTCATATTGGAAGAGAGAAGAGGGTGCATATAAAAGAAATCATAGAAGTGGAATTGACAGGACTTGAAAACTGCTCATGGGAAAGGGGCAGAAGGGGTGAAAAGAGTGTGAAAAATAAGGAGGAACATCTAACTTGTGACTCTGGGTAACTGAGTGACTATGAAGATGGTGGTACCTTCCTAAATAAATAGAGAAGTGAGGGAGAGGGAAAGTCTTTGGAAGGAAAGATAACAAGTTCAATTTTGATTGTTAAGTCTGAGGTGTCTATGAAACATATAGTTTGAGATGTCCAAGAGGCATTTGGAGATTTGAGCCTGGGGGTTAGAAGAAAACTTAGAACTGATGAGATCACCAAACAAAATAATATAAAAAGAAAAGAGGGCCCACTACAGAGCCTTGAGAGACAATCCATGGTTATTAGGTATAATTTGAAGTTCTATCAGAGACTGAAAAGAATTATTATGTTTTATCCTTATTACTGTGTCTTTTATTTTTTATTATTACCAAAGTATTTTTTATTATATCTTGGGGTCTACAAATGTCTCACTGTATTATAACCCTGACCCTGAATCACTGACTGTTCTGAGGCAAAAAAGTAACAAGATAGGATGGAGATAATCCACATCTTTTAATCCTAGATAAATCCATACTGTACAGAATAGGAGGAAGCAGTATTTCAAACATGCTTAGGATAAGGAGAAACAAAATCTTTTTTGAAGGACATATCAGTTTTTGGTTGTTGGGATAATAATGTCAGAGCCCTCCAGACTTAACAAGTCACAGGACACAATTGATCTCATTTTCTTAGTTATTAGGTAAATAGGAAATATTCTTATTACCCTCTATTCAACCTCTGAACAACTATGTCTCAATTGCCAGGGAAAGGGAATTCCAGAGATTAAAGGGAAATAAATTTTACCCCCTGGGGAAAGTGACAACCAATACTCCCTCCATGTTGAAGACCAAGACTATTTCAATTTTGTTCTTTTAAAACCAGAGCCTAGCAGATGCCTGGCAAACAGTAAGTATTTAATAAATGTTTTTTGATTAAATGATGCAAAGAGCTTACTTACTGTCTGACCTATGAGCACACAAGATCTCTTCTTCTTCAGACTTCTGCCCTTTAGAGGGAGCCAAATTTCATTCTTCAAAGTCCTTTGATGAAAATATAATTCTTTTAAAGATAGGCTGAGACTAATTGAGACCACATTTGGGGAGAGTTCAGTTTCCAGTGCAGGAGACCTCAGACTCTTTGTGGAATAAATACCATTAAACCATTTGTTCCTTCTCCCTCTTCTTTCCCAATCCCCTTCCTTCCACTTTCACTCAAAATATGCCTTTCCTTTGAGTACTTTCCTTGAGTCTGAGATTGAATTAGACATATGTAGCTCAGAATTGGGGTCTCTATGATTAAGGAAAATACAAAGGGGAAGCAGATAGAGATCTTCGCATTATAATGAATTTCCTCTTCTTATTAGTGCTTTTTTAAAAAAAACTAACATTATTTTCAAATAAATCTAAATTTTCTTTCAAGAATCAGGGGAAACAAAGCGAAGTGAATTCTATAAAAGTGAGTGAGAATTTTTAAAGCTTCTCATCCAAAGCAGGAATCTTTTTTTTTTTTTGGCAAGGCAAACGGGGTTAAATGGCTTGCCCAAAGCCACACAGCTAGGTAATTATTAAGTGTCGGAGACCAGATTTGAACCCAGGTACTCCTGACTCCAGGGCCAGTGCTTTATCCACTGCGCCACCTAGCCACCTAGCCACCCCCCAAAACAGGAATCTTGTTCCACACCTATAAAGCAAATAGTCACCCAGATCATTGAGGTGAGGACTCAGAGGGAACAGAAGCAGCTAAGGATAAGGGAAGGGATCAGGCAGGTCAGCGTCTAGAAAAGTCCCAGTTGTAGCTTAGACATAATGAGAAAAGCAGAAACTGAGATCAATCAGACAAGGCAAGACAGACCTAAATTGTAGGTTCAGCAGCACCAGGGAGAGCTCCCAGTGAGTTAGTATTTTTGAGAAGATCCTTGAGGTTATCACTTTTCTTCTACCCCATAAGTTGGATCAGTGCCTTGGCAATTTAAAGGGCAAAAGAACCTTTATTTTGGTGAGATCTGATCCTTTAAGCAAAAGGATTTGTGGAAGGAACATCAGCTTTGAGGTTAGAGGACCTGGGTAAAGTCTTATCTTCCACAGTAATCCAGTTCTTTGTAACAGTAAAGGTTCAGGCTACACAGAACCCTTTCTTCCTCAGTGAGTTGTCTCTACAACATCTCAAATAAATCATGATTCAACCTTTCCTTGAACATATCTATATATCTATTTCACTTTTGAACAGCTATAACTGTATACCCATCATTTCTTTGATACAATGATCCATCCTTTCTATCCTACCACACTCCCATGAACTCAATCATTTCTTCTCTCTAACTTATTTACTCCTATGAAGGGCATCACCATGTTCTGAGTCACCACAACTCACAATCGGGTGTCATTCTTAAGTTCTCACACTCACCCCAATAATCAATCAGTTTGCTTCTCTGAAAAAAAAAGAATAATTCTAATTCCTACTTCATATATTTCAATCAATCTCTTACTGAACACTCTATCTCCCAGCTCTGGGCATTTTCTCTGGCTGTCTCTAATACCTTAAACACTCTTTCTTCCCCAACATTGCCTAATGACTTCTCTGGATTTCTTTAAGTCTCAACTAAAATCCCATTTGTTTCAGGAAGCCTTTCCCAACTCCTCTGAATTCTAGTGACTTTATTTGGTAAATTATTTCCTATACATAGTTAAGTAGCATTTCTGTATGCATTTCTTTGTATATTATACACCCCCCCAATAGGCTGGGATCTCCTTGAGGACAGGAACCATTGTTTACCTCTGTATCCCCAGAATTTTAGCACAATCCCTAAAACATAACAGGTGTGTAATAAATGTTTCTTGATTGAATAATTTCATAGGTGAAGTTCTTCCCCCTTAGTGAAATCAAAACCCAGTCACTTCTTCACATATCTGGATATTTCTGGTCTACAATTCTTTCATAATCCTTTCTAAGAGAATACATCAGAATGATAGGTCATTTTTACTTTTTTTTAACTTTATTTTTACTGTAGGCAACTTTTACTGTAGGCCACAGTGCAGTATTATCCTTTGCTCAAACAGCACTGGGCCAATTTCTTTTCTCCTTCTATTTTTTTTAGTTTTTTTCAAGGCAATGTGGTTAAATGGCTTGCCCAAGGCCACACAGCTGGGTAATTATTAAGTGTCTGAGGTCGGATTTGTACTCAGGGACTCCTGATTCCAGGACCGGTGCTCTATCCACTGCGCCACCTAGCCAACCCAGACCAGTTTCTTTTACAATTTTAAAACTACTAAACTGAGTTGAATTGAATTATAAATGTCCTCACATTTCCTTGATATTATCAAATAGATTATCATGGATATATGTTGCAGAATACTTGTTCCCATCATATACCTCTCCATTGCCCTTTGATTACCTGAAATTTTGATCCTCCTGAGAGTGTAGTGTTCCATGATTCAAGCTATAAAGTACTTCCTAGAAAACATGGGTTTTATGCTTAGGGGACAGTTTTACATCATTAAAAACACTGTAAAACAGAGTATCATACTTATAGGACTCTTAATGCAGCCAAAATTAAAATAGAAATGGGAAATATTTAACAAAGTAAATAAAAATAAAATTCAACATAGATAATGTTAATATATGGTTTTTCTAAATCAATATGAGCCTCAGGGACCTGTTTCTAATTAAATTAGAAACCGAAGATGTATAATTTTCTAAATGCTATCTAGGTTTTTGTCTCTCTCTCTCTCTCTCTCTCTCTCTCTCTCTTGTTTCAATATTAAGCCCATATATTGTCTATCTGCCAGGTATGCCTCAAATACATACATACATACATATATATGTAAAATTTTGGACTATGCTATCTAATTGCATACCATAATCTAGACAAGAAATATTGCTCATTCATTTGTTGTTATTCAATTGTTTCAATCTGTTCAGCTCTACACTACCCCTTTTGGGATTTTCTTGGTAAAAATATCATAATAGCTTGCCATTTCCTTCTTAACCTTATTTTATAAATAAGAAAACTGAAGCAAACAGGGTTAACTAACTTGCCAAGAGTCACACAGCTAATAAGTATCTGAGGCCAGATTTAAACTCACACATATAAGTCTTCTTGACTCCAGGCCAGGCCATCTATTCACTGTGCTGTTGTTTTCATCCATTTAGCTTTTCCTATATGAATTGATAGCTAAGATGTTCAATTTCCAACAGCCTAGACTATCTTCAACTGTTGGAGCAAATTTTACCCCATGGTTTCCATGAAAATATTTTTTTACATGGGGTCTTTGGCTCAATTGTCATTTCAAAAAGGCCCTATCAACTCTGTTTATAGCAACTGAAAGCACTATTGATAGACTACTCTCACTTTAATTATTGAAGGTGGAAAAATATAAACTGAAATGTAAAGATATAAAATATAAATTTAAATGCTTATAAAGCATTTAAAGATGTAAAATAGAATGATTCTGAAGTTGAGTAACTGAAAAATTCTTCATAAGAAAATTACTATAAGGAGAAAGAAAAATATGATCCTAATAATCCTAATAAGAATCCAAATAAATGGAAATAACAAGAAACTTAAGTAAAAAGGAATAAAAGTTAAAACATTGTTTAAAAAAAAGTCAAGCTCCAAAACTGAGAATTGATTCAATGATTCTGGAGAGCAATGTGGAATTATGGGAAAAAGACTATGAAACTGTGAATGCTCATTGATCCAGCAATACCACTATTAAGTCTGTATCCCTAAGAGATTATAAAAATAGAAAGACCCACATGTATAAAAATATGCATAGCAGTTCTTTTTATGGTGACAAAGAATTGAAAATTGAGGGGATGCCCATCAATTAGAGAAATGGGTGAATAAATTGTAATATAAGAATGTAATGAAATATAAGAAATGATGAGCAGGGTGGCTAGGTGGTGCAGTGGATAGAGCACTGGCCCTGGAGTCAGAAGTACCTAAGTTCAAATCCAGCCTCAGACACTTAATAATTACCTAGGCATGTGGCCTTAGGCAAGCCACTTAACCCCATTTGCCTTGCAAAAACCTGAAAAAAAAATTAAATTAAAAAAATTTTCAAGACAAGCACTCTGATAAATCAATGATGATCAACCATGTTTCCTATGATGAATCATGTTATCCATCTTCTAAAAAGAGGAATTTTTTACATAAGGGTGGAGAAAAACAAATTTTTGGACATGGCCACTGTATAGATTTATTTGTCATGACAAAGACTGCTTGTTACAAGAATTTATTTTCTTTTTCTTAGTTTTAATTGGTAGAGATGTCATGTTAAGCAATAATGATGTAAAAAGGAAGACCACTGAAACAATTTTTTAAAATACACAGATTCTAATAGCAGAAATTCAAAAGGAAGTATAGACATTCAAGACAGTTTAAACAATAATGCATATACTTTATATACTTTTTAAAACCAAGCAATATGAAATAGAAATTCAATTTCACATATGAGCTGCTTTTGGGGATTTAAAAAATGATGATGATGTAGAAGACCTGAGCAAAGAAGTATTTTTATGATAGCACAGAAAAGTTTTATGAATAATCCTCAGAGTCTCAAGATATTGATGGTGAAGATTATTTCTTTATTTGAAAAGTGGACAAAGAAGAAGAAAAACAGCAGCTATTATTAAAACTCAAGGGAGTTCAAGAGCTGAGGAAAAAAACCAACTATAAAAGCTAGGAAGACAGACAGGATGGTTTAAAAATTATTACTGTTGTTATTAGTCTCCCCAAAACAGATTTCTAGCATTTAGTAAACTAAACCTAAGATCCAAAATATGTGTCAATGATGGAAGCTCTTCTAACAAAGTCTGAAAATAAGAGGTAGTTATTATACTTCATCCTTTTTAACAAGTGAGCAGGAAATTTTAAAAAAGGGAAAAAAAGATGTCTAAAATGATATTTCAAGGTGAATAGATGACATTTGATGCTGTTGTATTTTTTGATCAAATTTTACATCTGTAAAGATTCCCCATTTGGCTCATCTATTTGGAGGTAAAAATGGAATTTAAATTTTAATTTATGTCTTTTTTTGTTTGAATATATTCAGAAGGTAATGATTTTTATTTTGATAATTTTTTAGAAATGAGGTTATGTATTTTTTGTGTCTCATCTAATGAAATTACATTTTCAAATAATATTATTATAATAATGTCTGCAAGAAAATCAAAGATCATATTCTTTTAAAGTCTTCATCTGTTAAAAAACAATCAAAATAAAAGGAAAGGTCACTCCAGACTAACTTAATTTCCTTTTCTATTTTTTGGACAAAATTACTAAACTGATAAAGGAGGAAATGGTAGAGCTAGCGTTTATCTATTTTTCTAAGGCATCTTTAGGAGAAGATGAAATAATGTGGATTGGACCAGTGGTGTCAAACTCAAATAGAAACAATCTCTGAAGACCACATGTTGACTTAGAAAACCACAAATTAATATTATTTGTGTTGTATTACATTTTTATTTTTTAGTATCTCCCAATTACATTTTAATTTCATTTGAGTTACAATCAGGAGCTTTGCAGACTTCTCTATATGACAGAATAATGTAATTAGATGAACTTAGACCTGGTTGGAAAGTCTCAAACAGACTCAAACATTGCCAGTAAAAATAATATCAATGTGGCAAGTTGCCAGTTGAGTGTCCAGGGAATCTATGTTAGGCCCTGTGCTTTTTCACTTTTTTTTAAGTTTTTTTTTTTTGCAAGGCAAATGAGATTAAGTGACTTGCCCAAGGCCACACAGCTAGGTAATTAAGTGTCTGAGGTCAAATCTGAACTCAGGTACTCCTGACTCCAGGGCCAGTGCTCTATCCACTGTGCCACCTAGCTGCCCTGCTTTTTCATTTTTTAAAAATCAATCACTTGGATAAAGGCATTGATAGCACATTTATCACATCTGCGGATGATAAAAAGTTGGGAAGGGTCACTAGCACAGTAGATGATAAGTGAGGACTACAAAGGACCTTGACAACCTTAATCATTCAGCTTCATTCAGAAAAATGAAATTCAAGAGGAATAAATGTAAAAGATTCTTTCATTTTGGTAGAAAACCAATTTCACAAGTCCAAGGTGGTGGAAGTTTGGTTAGATGGCAGTTTGTCTGAAAAAAAAATTTATTTCAATGAACTTTAAAGTTAATCTAAGCCAAAAGTAAAATATGTTAATGTTAAACAGAAACTGCATTAAGAAAGGCAAGACTTAATATGACCAGAAAAGACAATGATCAATGCTGGAAAGAATGTGGGAAATCTGGGACACTAATACAATGTTGGTGGAGCTGCAAACTCATCCAACCTTTCTGGAGAGCAATTTGGAATTATGCCCAAAGGGCAACAAAATGTGCATACCTTTTGATTCAGCAATACCACTACTGGGTCTATACCCTGAAAAGATGATGAAAAAGGGTAAAAACATCACTTGTACAAAAATATTTATAGCAACCCTGTTTGTGGTGGCAAAGAACTGGAAATTAAGTGAATGTCCTTCAATGCATGAACTGGTGCTGAGCAAGATGAGCAGAACCAAAAGAACACTGGACACCCTAACAGCAATATGGGGGTGATGATCAACCTTAATTGACTTGCTCATTCCATCAGTGCAATGCAATCAGGCACAGTTTTAGGCTATCTGCCATGGAGAATACCATCTGTATTCAGAGAAAGAATTGTGGAGTTTGGATAAAGACCAAAGATTATTACCTTTAATTTAAAAAAAAAACAAACAAAAAACAAGAACATTATCTTGTGTAATTTTGCTCTCTTATACTTTATTTTTCTTCCTTAAGGATATGATTTCGCTCTCATCACATTTAAATTAGATCAATATAAACCATGGAAACAATGTAAAGACTAACAGAATGCCTTCTATGGGGGGGGGGTAGAGGGAGGGAAGCAAGATTAGAGGGAAAATTGTAAAATTCAAAATAAATAAATAAATAACTTTAAAAAAATTGTCGCAAACCCAGATGTGATCCCCTTTCAAATGAACTTTACAGATGATCAAAGATGATTTAGGAGGAGAAAGAGGAAAAGCTTAAACTGACAGGTTGTGTAGGGCTCATTTATTCAATGTAAAATTCTAAATTAATTAATTAATCACTCAATTAATTAATTAATTAATTTTTAAAAAAAAAGAAGAAAGGCAAGTCTTCCAAGAAAAAGGTCATCTAGAGCAGAGGTATCAGACTCAAATAAAAATTGATTCCTGTCACATACTGATTTAGAAAACTATATATTTTCATTTACTTTGTCAAATATTTCCCAATTACATATAAATGTGGTTCTGGCTATTCTGGGGGAGTTTTAACAACTATGTGCCCAGAGGGCAGTGAGTTTAAAACTCTGATTTAAATTACTCTGGACACCAGAGTTTAATGATATTATTGGTAATAATAACTCATATTTATAGAGCATTGAGTAAGTTCTAGACACCATGTTAAGGACATTACAAATATCCTCACAACATCCCTGGGAGGAAGGCACTAATATAATCCCCATGGAGGAAACTGAGGCAGACAGAGGTTAAATGACTTTCCCAGGGTCACACAGAGAGTGAGTATCTTGAGGCCAGATTTGAAAAAGAGTCTTTCTGACTCCAGGTCTAGCACTCTAACCAATGGCCAAGGACATTCTGGATTGTCTTAAGAGCCCTGAGTCCATGCCATATAATATCTGGTTGAAGAAATGAGAGAAATGAAGATTTAGGGAGAACAAGATAGTTGCCTTCAAATTTTGAAAGATTATAATGTGAAAGAAAGATTAGATTTGATCTGCTTGATTCCAGAGGGCAGAACCAGAAGAGGCATTATTTGGCCAATTTGGGTTGTGGAAAAAAAAATTCTTCTGGAAAAATGTTATTATGGAAAAAAATTTTTCTTAAAAAAAATTTTCTTTAAAATTTTCTTAAAAATTAGAGTTGTTCAAAAATGAAATGCCTTGAGAGGTAGTTGTTTCTTTCTCCCTAGAAATTTTCCAGCAAAGTCTAGATAATCACTTGTCTATCAGTTCCTTTTTTTTTTTTGGTTTTTGCAAGGCAATGGGGCTAAGTGGCTTGCCCAAGGTCACCCAACTAAGTAATTATTAAGTGTCTGAGGCCAGATTTGAACTCAGGTACTCCTGACTCCAAGGCAGGTGCTCTATCCACTGCACCACCTAGCTGCCCCTGTCTAGCAGTTCTAATGAAGTTTCTTTTCAATTAGGAGTCAGACTAGGCTTCCCCCAGTCCTCAAATTCTTTGATTCTTATATCCCTGCTTTCAGTCTCTCCCCTTGCCAGTCCAATTTCTATTCAATTGCCAAATTACTCAAATTACTATTCTGAAAACACAGGTCTGCTACTCCGCTCTCAAAAACCTTTAATAGTTCCCTACTGACTCTACAATAAAACACAAACTTCTCAGCTTGGCATTTAAAGTCCTTGACAATATGACTCCCACATAGTTTTCCATATCTATTTCATATTACTGTTAATCACAAATTCTATAATTCTGCCAAACTCATGTAATACTATTCCCTGGGCTCAATATTCTATGTTCTGTCTCTGTACCATCATACAGCTAATACCTCTCCCTGCCTCTGCCTCTTAAAATATTTCACTTCCTTCAAGACCTAGCTCAGGTGCTATCACTTTCTTTTGTTTTTGCAAGGCAAATGGGGTTAAGTGGCTTGTCCAAGGCCACACAGCTAGGCAATTATTAAGTGTCTGAGGCCGCATTTGAACTCAGATACTCCTGACTCCAGGGCCGGTGCTTTATCCACTGTACCACCTAGCTGCCCCTGCTATCGCTTTCAAGTTGCCTTTTCTCATCCAAGAAGCAATTTTTTTTAATATTCTCTCTTGCCTCAAACTGTCTCATATTTACTTACCTGTTGTATTCCCCCCTAAGAAAATATAAGCATTTGGAGGGTTGTAAGTTCCAAAGATTTTAGGGATAGTTTTTTTGCTTAATGATTTTGGGATATGGAAAAACTTTCATTAACTGATACAAAGTGAAGTGAACAGAACCAGGAAAACAATGGACACAGTCACAGCAACATTGATGATCTACTGTGAATAACATATCTATTCTCAGCAATGCAAGGATCCAGGACAATTTCAAAGGAATCATGATGAAAAATGCCATGCTATAGAAAAAGAACTGATGTTGTCTGAATACAGATGGAAGCATACTATTTTTCATGTTCCTTTTTTTTTAATTTTTCTTCTTGCATAAAATTCTATAGAAATGTTTTATATGATTATACATGTATATGTCAGATAGCTTAGCAGCTTAGGGAAGGGGAAGGAGAAGGAAGGAAAGATAGAATTTGAAATTCAAAACTTAAAAGCAATCTTAAAAATTTTTTTACATATAATGGGGAAAATCAAATATTATTTTTAAAAAAATAGTAAAAAAAAAAGTTTGGGGATACCATGTATTTACAAATACTCTATTGAATATTATATAACAAGTCAATCTTGGGAGTCAGAAAGACCTCTTAAATCACATACTAGTATAAACCTAAATAAGTCAATTAATTATGTTTTCAGAACCCTAGACAATTATGTAAGACTAAGTTACAATGGAGTTTCATTACTGGAAGAGATTTCCACAATGGAAGTTCATTTTCTTGATGAATTCAGTTTTTGTCAAAAAAATTCAACCTTTTCCTTCTTTTTAAAAATTATATATATCTTATTTTCCTGCAACAAATCAGAATCTTTTTTTTTTTTGCAAGACAAACGGGGTTAAGTGGCTTGCCCAAGGCCACACAGCTAGGTAATTATTAAGTGTCTGAGGCCATATTTGAGGCCAGGTACTCCTGAGTTCAAATATGGCCTCAGACACTTAATAATTACCTAGCTGTGTGGCCTTGGGCAAGCCACTTAACCCCATTCCCTTGTAAAAACTTAAAACAAAAAAGACTATATGATGGGGAAAAAATGGATAAGGGATGACAAGTTGAACTGCTGGGGGTCACTGCTTCTGGAGAATCTCTCTAATTCCTGAAAGTTCTGGAATTTAAAGTGGTTGGTGCTTCTGCTGCCAAAGAAACAAATAAAATTTCCTAAAGCCCCTTTCTTTTCAGCATGAGCAGCTTCACTTTGGGTCCTGGTGTTATATAAGCAATGGGTCTAACTTTAAAATGCATAAACCAGACTTTTTTGCATAAAGTTTCTTCCTTTGATCACTTGACAAGCTGCTGCTTTACAATGTCAAAAAGTTTTTACAACTCTTGCTTGAACTTTTGGCCGTACTCAAGAAAGCACAAAGCCCTGAGTTTGATCTTAAATCCACAAAATCAATTTTCTCTCAGTCATAAGCTCTATATTTCCTTATGGATGTAGAATACATAGCATTTTCCATTTATCAGTCACCCTCCAGACTTGAGGACTGGACACTATGGCTAAACATTCATGAATTAATTTTTGGATTTGATAGTATGATTCCACTTTCCAGTCCTATCCAAGACATACCCTTTGTGCCCCACCTTCCTCCTCCCACAGGAACTGAAGGCCACCCTCGGGGACTCTAGGCTTTTGTGAATGAGATTTCATTTACTCTTGTCCAGACCCAGACCTCCCATACCATTTCCTGGACATCTCCATAGCAAGGAGCCTCACTTGAACTGTGTTATCTTTCTTGATTAAATGTAAGTTCCCTGAGGGCAAGTACTATCTGTTGTTTTATATTTTTTCCCCAACTTTGAACGCTTAAATGCTTTCTTGTTTGTTCATTCATTCACTCTTTTATTTATTCATCATGATCCTAAACTCACTTTTAAAATTTTATTTAAAGCCTTAACAAGGTTGGAAGGAGAAGGCTATTCTTGGTCCAATCTCACTGCTAATCAGCAGAGGAGTTTTGACCTGCTCATTTCTGACCTGGGGCCAGTTCACTCTCCTTTGGCAATGTGGCTGGGGCAGGGGTGGGGGTGGTGCTCTCCTTGGGGCTTGCCACAAAAAAGCAATGCAGATGATTAATCTGTTTAACCCACTATAGCCCAGAACTCCCAAGCTCAAGACATCCCCTAGCCTCAGTAGCTCCAGTGGCTAAGATTAGAGGTTTGTATCCTCATATTCTCTAGATCACATAGCTCCAATGCAACCAACTAAATAATGCCTTTTGAAGTCATCTCCTTGGGAGACTAAATACTTATCTAAAAGGTCCTTCCATAGCTATAGTTCAAAATACTTTTGACACTCTTTCATTTGGAATTGTTTCAGAGACAGTTTACCAAGCCAAGAAGAGAATTATTCCCACTATTTTAGGGGTCAAAAGCCAGACTTCCTTGGAATGATATCTTTTACTTCTTTCTGGTTCATATTACTTCTACCTTCTGCCAGTCTGAGGGCTTTGAGTGGCAATCCTGACTGGGAGCAACAACTTCAGAGAGAGGACCTGGGAGGACAAAGGAAGGATGGAAACACAGGAACCCTTACCCAGAATAAATAAGGAAGCAAAGTAATACTATTTCTCTTCATTTGTAGGGTATCAAGACAGTTAAGAGCTATTAATGAGGGGAATAGAGCACCAGCCCTGGAGGCAGGAAGACCTGAGTTCAAATTTGACCTCAGACACAATATATATTTAGCTGTGTGACCTCTGGGAATCACTTAATCCTGTTGCCTTGCAAAGATAAAAAAAAAAGAGTTATTAATGAATATTATGAGTGCCATAGTTTCTTCATCCATTAAATGAGCTGGAGAAAGAAATGGCAAACAACTCCTCTACCTTTGCCAAGAAAACCCCAAATGGGGTCACAATCATATGGACACAATTGAAACAATTGAACAAATAAATATGAACCAGTGGTGGTAAGGGTGTTGTATATAAAGGAAGGAACTTAATATAGAAAGAGTATGTTTTGTCATTTCTAATTCTGTGTTGCCTCAGAGGGTAAACATTCCTACAGATTCTGCTATAATTGTATCTGAAAGTAAAATCAGAAAATGTTAATACTATTTGACATATATTTCAAAATATTTTGTTGATCATGTTTTGGCATTTAATTCTCTCTGCCTCTTTTGTCTTCTTTGTATAAGTATTTCATGGCTGTTTACTCTTGGATTATTGGCAGAAATAAAGCAACAGACCTCTGACCCTTGCCAGAGTTGAGGGGGGATGTAGCTGAAACCTAATAGGTTGCTTTATGAAACTTTCCCACAACTTAGGAAAACTGTTTGAATAAGCCCCACAAGATTTCTGAAGGACTACATATTCATTTAGCTTTCTGTTTAGATATGGTAATTAACAGAGCAAATATTAAACACACCATAGTCTGTCTCCACCCGGTGGCAGACTTGAGCCCCCTCATATTACAGTTTAAAAAACTGTCAAGAAGCATCACCAAACCAAAAGAAAAGAAAAAGAAGAACAAATCATATATGTGTGTGTGTGTGTGTGTGTGTGTGTGTGTGTGTGTGTGTGCAGGGACAGCATGAGATGGGGCACTGGAGTGGGAATCAGAAAGACCTAGGTTCAAATCTTGCCTAAGACAATTGACTATGAGATACTTTAACCTCTGGAAGACTCAGCTTTCTCATTTGTAAAATAAGAAGATAGACTTGATGACTTCTAAGGTCTCTTCTAGCCATAAATCTATGATCCTATGAAAGCCCAAAACATTACTAACAAGTTAGAAAAGGTCAAATTTTATCATCGTTTAGGCATTTGAACATTTATGCTTGTATAAATATCTCATCAAGGAAACAACTTTTTTATATTAATAATATTGATAAAAATTATGCAGACATTCTCATTTAAAATAATTGCATCCACCTCAATGAAAGAGTTAAGGGGACAGCTAGGTGGCACAGTGAATACAGCCCCAGCCCTGGAGTCAGGAGGACCTGAGTTCAAATCCAGCCTCAAACACTGAATAATTACCTAGCTGGGGACACCAATGCATTGTTGGTGGAGTTGTGAACTTATCCAACCTTTCTGGAGAACATGCATATCCTTTGATCCTGCAATACCACTACTGGGTCTATACCCTGAAGAGATGATGAAAAAGGATAAAAACATCACTTGTACAAAAGTATTCACAGCAGCCCTGTATGTGGTGGGAAAGAATTAGAAATTAAGTGAATGTCCTTCAGTTGGGGAATGAATGCTTTAACAAACTGTGGTATATGCATGCAATGGAACACTATTGTTCTATTAGAAACCAAGAGGGATGGAAATTCAGGGAAGCCTGGAAGGATTTGCTGATGCTGAGTGAGATGAGCAGAACCAGAAAAACACTGTACACTTAGCAGCAACATGGGGGTGACAATCTTTTTTTTAATTTTTTTTACAATTTTTACAATTTTTTACAATTTTTCCCCCAATCTTGCTTCCCTCCCCCCACCCCCACCCTACAGATAGCATTCTGTCAGTCTTTACTTTGTTTCCATGTTGTACCTTGATCCAAATTGGGTGTGATGAGAGAGAAATCATATCCTTAAAGAGAACAGAATTCTCAGAGGTAACAAGATCAGACAATAAGATATCTTTTTTTTTTCGAAATTAAAGGGAATAGTCCTTGTACTTTGTTCAAACTCCACAGCAACTTATCTGGATAAAGATGGTACTTTCCTTTGCAGACAGCCCAAAATTGTTCCCGATTGTTGCACTGATGGAATGAGCAAGTCCTTCAAGGTTGAACATCACTCCCATGTTGCTGTTAGGGTGCACAGTGTTTTTCTGGTTCTGCTCATCTCACTCAGCATCAGTTCATGCAAATCCCTCCAGGCTTCCCTGAATTCCCATCCCTCCTGGTTTCTAATAGAACAATAGTGTTCCATGACATACATATACCACAGTTTGCTAAGCCATTCCCCAATTGAAGGACATTTACTGGACATTTACTAGTCCAATTCTTTGGTGACAATCAATCTTGATGGACTTGCTCATTCCATCAGTGCAACAACCAGGGACAATTCGGGGCTATCTGCAATGGAGAATACCATCTGTATCCAGAGAAAGAACTGTGGAGTTTGAAAAAAGACCAAAGACTATTACCTTCAATTTAGAAGAAAAAAAATCTGTATCTTATTATGTAATTTTGCTATCTCTCTTATACTTTATTTTTCTTCCTTAATAATATGATTTCTTCTCTCATCACATTCAGCTGAGATCAATGTATACTATGGAAACAATGTAAAGACTAACAGACTGCCTTCTGTGGCAGGTGGGAGGAGGGAAGCAAGAATGGGGGGAAAATTGTAAAACTCAAAATAAATAAAATCTTTCAAGAAAAAATAATTACATAGCTGTGTGACCTTGGGCAAGTCACTTAACCCCATTGCCTTGCAAGAAAAGTAAAAAAAAGAAAGAGTAAGGTTTGTGGCATAAGTAAAAATTTATTTAAAGGGGCAGCTAGGTGGTGCAGTGGATAGAGCACCTGCCCTGGAATCAGGAGAACCTAAGTTCAAATGCAGCCTCAATCATGTAATAATTGCCTAACTGTGTGGCCTTGGGCAAGTCACTTAACCCCATTGTGTTAAAAAAATAAGAAAAAAAATTTTAAGTTATTTGGACTAAGACATGAAACTAAACTGACCATTTTCATTATAATTTTTTTCTTTAACTTTTTTTTGAGGTGGTGGAGTTCAATGACTTGTCCAGGGTCACAGAGATAGTATTTGTCTGAGGCCACACTTGAACTAAGGGCCTCCTGACTTCCAGGGCCAGTGTTCAATCCATTTTGCCACCTAGCTGGGACTTATGTTTCTTTTAAAAATATAATAAATAGGCACTCAAAATGTTAAAAATGAATATTAAAAACTATTTTTACATGTAACTGGGGAAAAATAAATACTATATAAAATAAAATAAAATAAAAATAAATAATTAACCAAATGACAAAAACTGGTAGCATTTTTAAACGTTAAATTCTATTCCAAACTGATTGTGTATGAATGCTAGAATATTGTGGAATAAAGAAATGAATTAAAATTGTTCATCAAAAAAAATCTTAAGAAATGTCCTTTGGCATGGTGTGTTTTGGACCATGCTTTGAAAGGGGGCTTTCTAATATAACTCTCCTTCAATATTATATCAGAACTTAAAAGCAACTCCAGATTCTTGATGTCTACATAGACCCTACAAAACTGCAAAGGTTTCATGATTGGTCTGCTCCTTCTGGAAAGCAATTTGGAACCCTTTTCAAAAAAATCACTACATTCTGCATACCCATTGACCCAACAATATTATTCCTAGGCTGAAATGCCCAAAGAAATCAAAGAAAGAGTGAAAGGACCCCATATGTACAAAAATATTTATTAGCAGCTCTTTTCAGGGTGGCAAGAAAAGACTAAAGAGGGTTGTAGGTCAGACTCTAGATGTGCTAGGTATAGCACATATTTAAGAAATGAAGAATAAGATATTTTCAAAGAAACCTGAGAAGTCTAACACAGAGAAAAGAAGGAAAGACAAGGAGCACAATTCATATTATTATGCTATAACTATAAGACAAAAAATTTTTCAAGACCTAAAAACTCTGAATGACCAATGATTTTAGAGGACTAATAATGGGTAATGGATTCCAAATGCAGAATAAAACATATTTTTGGGACATGGTCAATATGAAAATTGTTTTACTTGACTATATGTACTGTTACAGAGATTTTATTTAAATTTGTTTTTTCAAAAGGAAGAGGAAATCAATTGTTGTATGGAGTATGTATTACTATGGAAATCAATCATTGTATAAAAGTTCATTACTGAAAGGCCCAAAGAAACTCATTAAACCATCTATCCAAGTATAGAAGGGTCCAGATCTAGGTCAGTGGTAGAAGGAGGACCCATGCTGATAAAATCATGACTCATTGGAAACACTGAATAAGTGTTAGAAAGTAGAAAGTACAAAGATTGTCAGAGATGGTCCTCAGCCTAGGAGAGGGGTATAGCACACTCCTAATACAGTACAATACTCATCAATATTGCTTACTGAAAGATTATTCTGACTTTTCCCACCACCTAATTAATCATCCCAGGAACCCTGGAGCAGAAAACAAAAGCCAAAGCATGGTGCTTGACCTACCCACCTTTCCAGGAATTTGAGGCTGGTGGGTATACCATCATGGAAGCACTAGGTGGCTTATAAAAACAACTCTCCAACTTCCAGGGGGGCCTATTTCAGTCCCTCCTCTCAGCAGAATCTCCTGAGGCCGACTGAGGGGAGAGAATAACCCAAACACACAAAAAAATCTGTGCCAACTCACCAAGGTCGCTGATACAGTTTGTTGTGGCAACCACCTGGGAAAGCCACAAAGGCTCAAGGGCTACCTTTCCAATCAGATAGTTTCCTGGTGGGAGTGAGATACCTGGAGCTGCTGGGGGGAGTGACCAGGGCTGTTCCAAGGACACAGAGAATGACTTCAGTTCTGGGCAAGAAAAAGGAAAGAGCATCTCAGATATAAAAATTTTAAAATGTCAAAAAAATTATTCGTGTGTGTGTGTGTGTGTGTGTGTGTGTGTGTCATTAGGGTCAAATTTTATTTTTAAGATGAAAATCTACTATTCAGTATTCACTTTTTCAGTAGTATTCACTTAAACATAAATACATTAGTTTTTATACATTTAATTTTAAAAAATTAAAACAACTAAATTTAAACAACTTAAGAACTAAACCTCACTTTATAATGTAAATAAAATATCCATTTTTTTCCCAAGACATTCCTGAATATCCCAGATGTTCCCTATTTATATGCCTATGATAATGATTCAAATGAAGACAAGCACAAAGGTGCTCTGGGAAGTATAATTTGATACCTCCATACTGGCAATCAACATTATAATCCTCATATGACAGAGACTAGTAGGCAGAGTGAAGGCCTTTGAATCAGGTAGGTTTGACTTCAAGTCCTTTTTCTGATACATATTCCATGAATTGAGCAGGTCATTTAATCTTATGATGGCCCCAGGCTTGCCCATCTGCATCAGTGGACTCAGTTTTCACAATAAAAGTTCCCTATACTGGGATGCCCATCAATTGGGGAATGGTTGGAAAAGTTATAGTATATGAATGTTATGGAATACTATCATTCTATAAAACCATGAATGGTTGGACTCTAGAGATACATGGAAAGAATTATAGGAACTGATGCTGAGTGAAGGAAGCAGGATCAAAAGAACACTGTACATATTAACAACAACATTGTGAGTTGGTCAACTATAATGGAAGCAGCTCCTCTCAGCAGTTCAGAGAGCTGGGACAACCCTGGGAGCCTGTAATGGACAATGCCATCCACATCCAGAGGGGAAACAAAAACAAAAAACCTCAGAAACTGAATGGGTACCATGTTCACTTTTTTAAAAACTTCTCTTTTTTTCTATTCCCATCCCATGGTTCTCTTTCTTTTCCCTTAGTTCTAATTCCTCATACATAAAATGACCAAATGTAAACATATTATACACAAATGTACATGAACAACTTTTATCAGACTGTTTGCTGCTGAGGGGAGGCAGGGCAGGAAGGGATGGTGGTAGAAAAATGTGTAACATAAATATGCCAAGTTGATGAATGCTGAAAAATTGTCATAATATGTTAATTGGAGAAATAAAATAAAATAAAATATCTATCAAAAAAGTTCCCTACACCAGTGAATTTCTCCTTTTCCTCCACCAAGCATGGAAATAAAGGTTAGGGTGAAAAAGGACTTGTAATATAGGGCAAAGAGCTCTGGACTTGGAATAATCAGACTCAAATCCTGGTTCTGCCATTTTATTGTTGAGTCTTTTTAGTCATGTTTGACTCTTTTTTGATCCCTTTACTGGATAAGTAACAAAATACAAGTTATTGAGCTTCTCTGTCCTTGGATTTCCTCATGTATAAAATAGAGGTAGGGCAGTTAGATGGCACAGTATCTGGAGTGCTGGGCCTTGGAGTCATCTTTCTGAGTTCAAATCTGGTCTCAGACATTTATTATCTGTGTAATTCAGGGCAAGCTATTTGAGCCTGTTTCCCTCAATGTCATCTGTAAAATGAGCTGAAGAAAATAGTGAACCACTCCTATATTTTTGCAAAAAAAACCCAAATGAGGTCACCACTGAAACAATTGAGTGACAAAAATAAAACAGATAGAGGATTGGATCTATGATTTCATTAAGAAGAAATTCTTGATAAGGAAATGCTATCAATAGAAGCTAGCACCTTCTTTGTAATTTATTGCTTGAGTTGACTTAAATAGTAGGTGGGTAGAGCGCCAGCCCTGGAGTCAGGAGGACCTGAGTTCAAATTTACCCTCAGACACTTAATAATTACCTAGCTGTGTGACCTTGGGCAAGTCACTTAACCCCATTGACATGCAAAAACAAAAAACAAAAACAAAACAGTGGTAGCAAACTCTAATTGCAGTGATGCCTACATATTAGCTTAGAAAACCACAAATTAACAATATTTATTTTGTATGATACTTTTATTTATTATTGTTACAATTTTATTTAGTTTGGAGCCAAGTTCGATACCTCTGGTCCAAGACTGAAAAGGAAAGTGAACTGATTCTCACAACCAATATAAGTCAGAGATGGGACCAGAACTGATATTTGTCTCTTTCTGAGGCCAGACCTCTATCAATT
The DNA here is from genome assembly GCF_037893015.1 of Macrotis lagotis. Classification (NCBI taxonomy): domain Eukaryota; kingdom Metazoa; phylum Chordata; class Mammalia; order Peramelemorphia; family Peramelidae; genus Macrotis; species Macrotis lagotis. Next base: position 578,901,658 of record NC_133658.1, read on the forward strand.
ATAGCACATGGCCTCTCCAGTTTTAAAAGACGAATAATTACTCTTTACGTGGCCTACACCATAATGTCACTTTGTGAGATGAGCACTGTATTCTGTAAAACCCCAGGAATCTAAGCTACCTTTACAAACTTTAAATAGAATGGAGGAAATGGAATCAAGCTTCAATTTTTATGTGTTTTAATAGAGAGGATAAGAATTAAAGTTTTTCATCTTCCCAATGAGCAGAGAAAGAATAGAAGGGACTCAAAGACCATCAGGTACAGCCTCCTTATTTTACAGGTAAGAAAACTGAGACTGAGGGAGGTCCTCTGACTGACAAGTCAGTCATTCTACCATCTAATCTCACAAGTTCATTTTATTGATGAGGGAGCTAAACTATAAAGTTCAGAGAAGAAAAGTGACTTATCTAAGATCACAAATCTGATAAAGAGTAAAGTTTTGTCTAGAACCTATGGGCTTTTTTGCCCATATTAGTGCAGAGAAACATTAATATAATACAAAATGTTTTATTTATTTAAAAGACACCTGTGGTCTGCATTTGGGGTCATTAATATATCATAATAGTATTTGTTCAAGCTGAAAAAATGAAAAAAATAATGTTTCCATTTATCCCTGTCTATACTGGGAAGGGATACTTACATTGGAATAGGGAACTGGACCCATGATTTCAATGGTGTAGGGAGCTCCCCTCCCAATGCATGCCAACACCTTTTCTGCAACTGATAAGTCTTAATGAGTTGGTAATCTAGACTAGAGCATACAGAGGTTTTCTGAGTGTTAGGTGACTAGCCAAGGGTCACACATTCATTATGCATCAGAAGTCCTAGATCTCTGACTGCTGAGGAACTGCATCCATTCATAGTTGGTTAACTCTAAATTGAAGCTCTTAAAGTGAACATTTCAATGACTATTAGAGATAGCCCACAATGGGATTTTGCAAGATCAGTTGCACAGAAGCAAAGGAAAGTATGGTTAAAAATTGAAAAACTACAGCAAGAACTGATAAACTATTATTTGCAAAAAAGTCTAAATAGACTCCAGAAAACAAGGGTTTGATGGCTGAAGGGGTTGTTAATATTTCTACAAGAAAGGGCCATAAGATGAAAGTAAGAAGACCAGTTTGAAAAAGAATTTGACTTTCAAGTATTATGATATAGAAAAAATGTTTGTTATAACCACGACAAATCCAAATTAAAGTACTAAAAATGGGGAAAAGGTTATTTTTGTTAATGGAACTTACTTTCTCATTCAAGGCTATACTATATTTGTTATCAGATGTCTGAGTGAGCCTATAAGGTCTGTGACTCTTGAGACTGTTAAACATCCACAATCACCTCAAATGTTTGGGTGATTTTTTTTTCTTCCAATGTGCCTAGAAGTCCTATGGAAACTAGGAAAAATGAACTATGATAAATATATTGTCATTACTAAAAAGCAGAAATACATCAGAATTACAGGAATTATCAAAGAGGTTGAAATATTACAACATGAGCTTGTACCATAGAACAAAAAATTTAAGAAATTTATCCAAGAAGATGTTTGTTAAGTTCAGTACTGAGAACAAAAGCTAAGGGTGAGGAATAAGAAATCTGTAGAAAAGATGTAGAGAAACATGCCTTAATGATCTGGGAACTCAAACTATTTAAACCCCATGGAAAACCTATGGGCTTAAAGCACTGGTCCTGGAGCCAGGAGTACCTAAGGTTCAAATCTGGTCTCAGACATTTAATAATTATCTAGCTGTGTGGCCTTGGGCAAGCCACTTAACCCCATTTGCCTTGCAAAAACCTAAAAAACCAAAATAAAACAAAACAAAAAAACCTATGGGCTACCTAAATAGACTTTGAAATATGTAGTGCTTAGCAAAAATACATTTCCCATCCATAATATGGCTTTATTAGGAAGAATTAAAACATATGTGTCAAAATCTTGTAAAAGATTTTGTAAAAAGAAGGAACTGGTGCAAAGGGACATATATAACATTTAAAAGTTATTTTTAAAGATGTGAAAGTTCTAGTTTATTAAGTCAATAAATTTAATTATTTTACTCTGTCCAAGTTAATCTGCATAAGGTATTTTATTGGGCCAGCTAGATGGCACAGTGGACAGAACACTGGCCCTGGAGTCAGGAAGACCTGAGTTCAAATATACCCTCAATATTTAATATTTACCTAGCTGTGTGACTTTGGGCAAGTCCCTTAATGCCATTGCTTTGCCAAATAAAAAGGTATTTTGTCTAAGTCCTTCATTTTAAGTATACGAAAACCAAGACCCAGTCAGATTAATTGACTTGTCTCAAGTCACAAGGTGTCTGAGTTTGGATTTTAAGTAAATTCTTTTGATTATTAATTAATTGTACTTCCCATTAAAATCATCTTACTGCAGTTTCCCCTCTGAGTTAGTTTAAGAGCATAATTAAAAAGGAAAGTTGTTATCACTCCTACCTTAAGCGCCTGAGATATTTTATTGTCTATAAGCTTTCAACCAGTTTAACCTGGTGCCATCCTCCAAAGATATATGACTGTCCTTCCCTATTCTAGTGCAATTAGAGGAGATTTGATCTACTTCAAGGGTGCAGCAAGTCTGGGAGTATGGATCTTCTAGCAAAAATTACAAGAGGCAGATGAATCCCATAGGACAAGTAACATTTAATTGTTAAAGAGAGTCATGGTTAGCTTCACCCTGTTACCAGTCTACTTTTCTTTTTTTTTTTTGGAGGATTTTTTTGAGGTGTTTTTTTTTTCCCCGCAAGGCAATGGGATTAAGTGGCTTGCCCAAGGTCACACAGCTAGGTAATTATTAAGTGTCTGAGGGTAGATTTGAACTCAAAGTACTCCTGACACCCGGGCCAGTGCTCTATCCACTGCACCACCTAGCTGCCCCTCAGTCCACTTTTCTTAAAACAGCAAATTGTAATGTTCTACTTCTACCTAGATCCCTTCTTTCCCATGTGTCAGTAAAGAAGGTGACCCCCTTATCAATGAGATTGATAGTTTTACTGAGACTATCAGTCTAACCTGCTTTGTTAACAATATGGGTCACTATTAATAAACTGATCTCACTTGGAATTAGCACCTCAGCATTCTTTTATTAAATTTATTCATGATGCTAGTCTGAATCAAGTCAGGCACAAAATATATCTTATATGCTTCTTTTGAATACATTTATTGCTTCCTAGTAGACAATAAACTCTTTGAGGGTCAAGCTTTTGTCATTTTTTAAAAAAGTTTATTATCTGTAGTGATCAATATAGGGTTGTGCTTATAATTGGACCTTAATAATTGTTTGTTAAATTCATTAAATAAATGTTTGTTGTTATGAGGAAGGGCAGGCTTGGGGTGCTGGGTGGATGGGCTAGTGCAGAGCCTATGAAAAGACAGGTAAGAAGTCGTGGAGTTTGGGAGATTGGGCAAAATTTCATGAAGCTAGAAGCTGAGTCTTCACCGAGGAATTTATTAACCCATGTTTTGTGCAATTACTCTGCTCAGGTGTGAAGTCTGGAACATACATCAAGGGAATATGAAATGCAGTGGCTCTGAGTCTAAGCAACAAAGAGAAATGAACTCTGAACCAAGTGTTCCCCAAAAGGTAGGTAGCATTCAAAGCCTTCAATGCTTCTTTCCTTTCTCCTAGATTTAAGCTCAATTTGGGATTGATACCTACAGAAGCTCCCAAAGGAATGCATCTCTAATGATGTAATCTTAGCCGATCATTTGAGGGTGGGAGGGAAGTAAAACCTAGAAACCCTATGTTCTTTCCTACTAACCTGCAAGAAACCAGCATCAAGAACAAGCATAATCTTAGGTAAAACTCATAGAAATGATCTTTGATGCCCCTTGCCTCCCCTCTCTGGCCCCTAATATCTGTACCAAATCATCCAATGTCCTCTGACTTCTCTATGGTTTCCCATCTGTACCGATTGTAATACATTGCCCAGGATGGATAATGCCTTGTGCTAACCTTCCCCTTAATTCCCCTAATTCTCTAGAGTAATTGTGTTTTTTTTATTGGCAAACCATTGCTCTAGTTAGGAATGACTTTTTAAAATTAATTCCCACTAAAGTTTAAAAAATGAATCTTTTGGAAGAGTTAACTTTGTCTTACATATTTGCATTAAAAATTATTAATAAAAAATACATTTGTAAAGATGAAATGTTAGAGTATTTTTTGATGAGGACCTGGGAAAGCATGATCCTAGTATAGTGGACACTCCCCTCTTCCTCTTCCCTCTAGGTTCTCCCTCTGGGGCTGGTTTGCTTACCCAATTCACACCCACAGACAGCAGCCTTCCCCAGAGGGACAGCAATAGGAGTCAGCTACAACTAACTCTCCCAGGGTTAACACCTGTGGGGGAGGCTGACTCCTATTGCTGATGAGTGTCTTCGGTTTGCTACCCATTGACAAATTAGCCAGATGAGTCAACAGAAATGTTTACTCAAGAGGAGGTAAGAGAAGAATAATGATCACACAATGAAGCGTATGTATGAGGTGGCCATGAGGTATATGTATGAGGATCACATGTGTCCTGGGCAACTATAACTCTAGGGCAGGGACCTTAGCATCCTTTATTCTCCTCAGGAACAGTTGGCACAAGCCTTCTTCAATGGGCATGGTGCTGGTGTTGAACAAATGACGTTGTTAAGCTGGGCAATTCTATGGCTGAGCCATTTCCTTTCCAGGATTTTTTCATTTGTTATGTTTTAGTTTTAGTTTTGGATGGGACCTGTGATTTCATTGACCCAAGAAACTCCCAATGAGAAAACTCTACAGTTGAAGATCAGAAATTTTCCTATAGAGTCCTTAGAGAGATGCATCAAGCACCAAGAGTTTAGGTGATTTTCCAGGGGTTGGACAAATCAGTGTTTACCAGATGCAAGTGTTGAACTCAGGCCTTTCAGAATATAAGACCAGCTCTTCCCTATCATGGTACCCCTCCTAAATATCAGATATCATTATATTTATATTTATTACATGCTAAATGAATATTTGATGACACATCAGATTTATAGCTAGAAGGGACCTGAGATGCCATCTAGGCCAGATGGACAGATGGAAAAACTAAGGCCAAGGGAAGTTAATTGAAACTGAAGATCACACAGTTAACAAGTGTCTGAGTTGTTTTCAGATCTTCCTGCCTCCTAGGTCACAATCTGTTGCTATTTCAATTACTCATATGAAATGAATTCAAATTCCCTAGTAAATGTCTGAAGTAGAATTTGAACTTGGGACTTCTTGATTCTAGGTCCAGTGTTCTATTCAATTTGCCATCTAGCTGCATTCTGAGATAAAGTGGAAGCCCCTAACTGGAAAAACATTATATAAAAGATATAAGAAGTCATTTTAGATATAACTCTAGAGGATCATTACCTGTGTGACCTTAAAAAACTCATATTACCTCTCTAGGTCTTAGATTCTTCCTCAGTAAATTGAGAAAGTTAGACTGGAAGTTCTCTGAGGTACCTACCAGCTCTGAATCCATGATGCTGCAATTCTGGGGATGCAGAGAAAGTAAAGCTATCATCACAACAAATGCATCCTGTGTGTACTGAGCATCTCCAACATGTTCACTTCCGATGAGTACAGGCTAAGAATAGATTCAGAAGGGTATTCAGGACTGAGAACAAGAACAATATCTGCCACCCCACCTAGAGTTAATGGTTATATTAAAATGGAGTGAGGGAATGTTGACTGAAAGGAAAAGTACAGGATCATAGCTATAGAAATGAAAGGGTACCTAGATCAATGAAACAATAAACATTTATGAAGCAAGTATCATGTACTAAGAATTAATACCATCAGACCTTCTGGTTTAACTCTGCCATTTCAGAGATGAAGAAATCAAGACAAAGGGAGATTAAGCAACTCGTCCAAGGTCTTACAGGTTTCATGTCTCATCCAGGAAGCAAATTGGGGTCCTCTGACTCCAAACCTGGAATTTTTTTCCCCTATCCCACAATTCATCCCTCTGGGAGAACAAGAGGATGTTGACTCTCTCTTCCTCCTTCTCCCCTCTTTTGCCCAATACAAGGAAGTTCCAGGAAGTCTTATTGGAATGTCCCATAAAGAAAAGAGCAGAAAGCGAATGAAGCTGAATCTTCAGCCTGTTAAACAGTGTCTTTATTCACTATTGTTGTTGAGTTGTTATTCAATTGTGTACAATTCTATGTGACCCCATTTGGGGTCATATTTGCCCCATTTGCCATTTCTTGGCAAAGATACTGGAGAGGTTTGCCATTTCCTTCTCTAGTTCATTTTGCAGAAGAGGAACTGAGGCAAACAAGGTGACTTGCACACAGTTTAATAAGTGTCTGAGCCAGATTTGAACCATGTCCACTGAGTCACCTGTCTCAGTCACTACTCTTTGAGGAATTGGAGATAGCAAACTTTTGAAAAGAGACTTTTTTATTATTATAATTTTTTGTTATAATGTTCACATTTTCCCCTTCTGAAAGAATTATCCCTTCCTCAGCTAAGTCTTAATTTAACATAAATGATGAATTTCCTCAAATGGATATATTATTTGAATTTGTACTATACAGTTCCATTGAACTAGAACCTATCTTCAATTTTTACATGTATACATACAAACATATATATATATATATATATATATATATAGTTTATATATAGTTTTTAGAATTGTTCATTTCAATACATGTGACTACTTCAGGTTCAGAATTTTTTTTAAAAAGAGGAAAATTTTCAGCAAAACAGTATTGATGCTGGATGTAATGTTACATGTTGAGACAGAAAACTTAATCAGTGCCCCAACATCCCTAAAACTGAGCAATTCTCACGAAGTACTTGAGTTTCAATGCAGACCTAAGGCATAAATAAGACTTTGACCCTGACTTTAAGTAGTTTCTGATCAAACAGACATCATCAATAAACATTTACAGAACACCTCCTGTATGACAAGAAGTAGAAGGCAGGATCCCTTTTCCTAACTTTCTTGCTAAGATACCACATTACTCCCTTTTGTTCACAAACCAAAGTTTGTTCCAATGACATTCCTAAAAGTGAAAACTTCTTACTTTTCCTCATTCTCTAGCTCCCAATTTCCATGTTTTGTACTGTATCCAAGATGTAAAGTTAAGGGATATCATGTTCAACACTTAGATTTCTTAATTTCCTTCAAGATACAGCTCAAACTTCACCTCCATTTTTTGATTACCCTTTTCTGATTACCCTTACTTGTTAGTGACTCCCCACCCATCATCTTGTTTCTACTTTGCATAAATTTCTATGTAGTTATCTTCAACTTAGACCATGAGCTTTTTGAGAGAAGGCATTATTTTACTCTTGTCTTTGTATACACAGTGCAGGGTTTAAAACAAATGTTTGCAGGCTAATTGATCCTGCCCTTAAGGGGACACACACACACACACACACACACACACACACATGCACATGCACATGCATAATTGTATTGCATGTATACTTATATACATGTATATACACACGTTTTATGTGTGTGCACCTGTACACACTCATATGCATTATATCATGTACATTTTTACTATATATGTAATATACATAAAATATGTATATCAGTTTCCATGTCTTTTCAATTATCATTCTGCTACATCCTTACCATTTGTTTTCTCTATTCACATAGCCACAAGCCAAGTTTAGGCCCTAGACTAACTAGGATTAGGAGGCAATTAGGAGGTTCCTCATTTACTTCCCTTTCCAATCTGTAATTGAGTCAGTTGACAAACTGATATTCCTGAAGCACAGGTCTGACATGATCCCCTTGATGAAGAAGTTCCAATAAAAAAAGGAAGAACTAGTGTGGTAGTTTGAGGAAGTAACAGGCTCAAGGAAAGGAGAGATGGCATGAGGAGAGAAGCTCAGTCCCATAGAGGAAAGAGGGAACCTGGGAAAAGAGGAGAGAGAGACCTCATCTTAAGGGACATATCAATTCCAAGGATGGGAGAAGAGACATTGATCTCTCAGGGATGAAATGTAAAAAAATATGTATCCTCTAAATACTTCTGAATGAAAAGGTCAAGCTCTAAACTGATCCCAAAAAATAATGGTAAGGATGTTCTATTCTCAGGTTTCTGCTTTTTGTGGGCTTCCAGGAGGTAAATTGCTATAACTGAATCATCAAAAGTGTCCAGCAGGCAATCCCACAGGATCTGTTGTTAACCTCAGATGAACTGTTCATTAAAATCTAATGATGGACTCATTGGGGAAGTCAGGTGGTCTCTTATCAAGTCCTTATTTCTCTTTCCTATTAGCTTCCTAGAAGCTACAGCACTGGGCTTGGAGTCTAGAAGATTCCTCTTCCTGAATTTAAATATGTCTTATGACTCTGGACAAGTCATTTAACCTTGTTTGCCTCAGTTTCCTCATTTTGTAAAATGAGCTGGAGAAGGAAATGGCAAACCACTCCAGTATCACTGCCAAGAAAATGCCAAATGGGGTTATAAAGAGTCAGATACAATTGAACAGCAAGTCATTTCTGACCATCCTTCATGATCCAAACATTGTTACCCATCATTTGGAGAAGAGAAGCAAAACCAGAGCCTAATTAATAACTTACATTGTTGTGGAGATCAAAAGAGATAATTATGTACGGTTTATGTATGGTACTTTAAAGTTACTAATGTCAATTATTATCATTTGCCTCTATCCATTTCATTCTCTTTAAATTGCCTACCCTTTTCTTCCTCCATGAAATTATTACTATTTGTATCATCAGAATATTGTTTTAGCATCCATTTTAGGTCAACTTTCCCTACAGAATTTTAACCCTGATCTTTTTTTCCCTCTGAAATTCTAGGTTTCTGTTCTATCCAAATCTAAAGTGAAGATTAGATGATACCTGAGTTTTTCTTGTTATCTATAATGAACTCTAAGGTCTGTTCCTCTCAAGATTTCTATCATTTATGTGTCAGCAATCTATACTTCTTCACTGATTAGAATCAGGTCTAGAATAATTATTCCCCCTTAAAAAGCTACAAATTGGAGGCAGCTAGGTAGCACAGTGGATAGAGCACTGGCCCTGAGGTCAGGAGTATCTGAGTTCAAATATGACCTCCGACAATTAATAATTGCCTAGCTGTGTGGCCTTGGGCAAGCCACTTAACCCCTATTGCCTTAAATTAAATTTTTTTTTTAGGTTTTCCAAGGCAATGGGGTTAAGTGGCTTGTCCAAGGCCACACAGCTAGGTAATTATTAAGTGTCTGAGTCCGGATTTGAACCCAGGTCCTCCTGACTCCAAGGCCCATGCTTTATCCACTACGCCACCTAGCCGCCCCCAAAAAAAAATTTTAAAAAGCTACAAATTGGAGCAGCAAGGTGGTGTGATGGATAGAATAATTATTGTCTCTGTTGCTTCCTTTCCCTTTTGAGAAATGAAATTTTAAAGTTAAGAGTATAAATAGTAGCTAGCAATTTGAAGAAAGATGGATATTGACTTTGAATCCTTTATCACAAATGAATGAAGGATCTGGACATTAAAAATCAAACCATCTCACTTTAGAGATATCTATAAGGTTATACCTTTCAATTGTGGATAGTAGAATTTACAAATAGGAGGCTGAAACAATAATAAATTTGATTAAAACTTGTAACAAATAAAATTAATTCAGATAGTATAAGAAAAAATATTTTTGGGAAAAGTCAAAAGTCTATGAACCAAAATAGATTACACAAATATATAAGAATAATAGCAAATGGGGGCAGCTAGGTGGCGCAGTGGATAGAGCACTGGCCCTGGAGTCAGGAGTACTTGAGTTCAAATCCGGCCTCAAACATTTAATAATTACCTAGTTGTGTGGCCTTGGGCAAGGCACTTAACCCCACTTGCCTTGCAAAAACCTAAAAAAAAAAAAAGAAGAAGAAGAACAAATAAAGATAAAAACATATTGACAAAATAAAAAAAACAATCACTAGTCATCTGAAAAATCATTCAAGATCACTCATAATCATGAAAATGTAAATGAAAACAATTCCAAAGTATTATCTCCTAATCATCAAATTCCCTGGCAAAGAGAAATAATGTTGCAAGCATTATAGACAGACTTCATGACTAGAGGAACCGTAAATTTGTCCAAGAATTCTAGAAACTAATTTGGAAGAAAGTAATCAGGTTGTTCATACACACATTGATCAAGGAATTGCACTATTGAAGCAAGTTAGTGACATTAAAAAAGAAGTTGTATTGTGCTCTGAGAAAGAACTAAGGGGACAGTCTTAGAGAAATCAAGGAAGACATGTATGGATAGATTGATATAGTGAAGTGAGCTGAACCAGGAGAACAATTGTGCTATAACAATAACTTTGTCAAAAAGAATAATTTTGAGGAAATTAAGAATTACTCTGATTGATGCAATGATTAACCATGATTCCAAAGGAATAATGATGAAGCATGTTAGCTACATCCTGACAGAGAGAGTATGGACTCAAGATGCCGAATGAGATCCATTTGGGGACATAGTCACTTTGGGACTTGGTTTGATTTGATTATGCATCTCTGCTACAAGGGCTCAATGAAAGAGGAGGAAGAAGAAAGCAGAGAAAAAAATACGAGATAATTTCATATTAAAATTCTATTTAAAACACTTACACAAAAGTCATCAAAGGGGAGGGAGATCAGGAAGGCAAAAAATAGGATGGAAGCAGCCAGGTTTTAGATGTCAAAGCATAAAGGAATTCAGAATGTCAGGTAACTCTAGGCAAGAGCATCAGCAATTAAAACACAATAGTGAATCTGGTCTCTAAGCTTGGCACTTAAAAAAATAGGAACAATGATCAGGGGTGACTGGTCCTGAGTCTGTAGATGTGCAAAACCTTAAAGCACTGAATAAATGCTAGTTATTATTATAGTTATTATAACTATAGATAACAATTTAAACAGACTTAGAACTGGCTGTAAGAGGTAAGGGTAAGAGACCTGAAGTCAGAGAGGTACTCTCATCTCAGTTTGACCAGTGGGCAGAGCAGCCACTGATATAAAGAGAAGCTGAATGAAAAGAAAGCTCCAGAGGATCTAAGTCACAGGTCTGAATAAAGACCACTTCCTTTTCCTTTGTGGACAAACCCCTCTGGAGCCCACTACAATTCCGGGAGAAAAGCACACAAAAGCCCCACAGGCAAGAGATGTGAAGAAGCTATTCAAAGACCTAGTCCTCTATCCCAAACAATAGCTGGGATCCCTCCGAGAAAATTATAGCTCTCAAGGAATCCCTTGGACCTGACATTCTTGTGCTTCGAAGATTCTGTTTGAACAATGTCACTATGGAAACGAAGCTGGGATGTCTTGCTCTAAATGAGGGAATTTATCCCTTTAAAATATGCTTCTTGAGTCAGCAACAAAGTCATTCATTGAACCTCAACTAATCTCAAAGAATACTCTTTGGAGATTTTTTCCCTCAAAAAGCAAATCTTCTTTCCCTGCATGAGCCACCTAGGTTTCTCCTTCCCATCCCCTAAGAATTGTCTCTACCAAGCCAGCCTACTTAACCCCTATACCTGACTAAAGAGAAAAAACCGGAAGCCTGCCTGGGCAGTCTTCTCTTCAGGAGGGCAATAGAGCATGAGCCCAATGGCTAAAAAGCAACAAGGGAATCAGGAGAGGGAGAGGAGTAATCTGCACTGCTTGCCCTTCCAGAGATAAAGGAACAATAAAAACTCGAGTCTCTGGACACCAGTCAGTGTCTGTTCTCATGGGGATGTACCCTGCCTGGTCCTGGGGCCAGGTCCTATATCAATCCCACTCATTCTGCACTTCTGCCCCTAATTCCATATGCACATCAAGACATCACCTTGTGATGTCATTGGTCCAGTTTGAAAATGAAGGATGAACAATAGTTCAAATTTTTCTAGAGTGTAACTGGGCTCTTGATAGATCAATAACTTACATTTCTTTGATGTGCTATGGTCACAAATTGCATTTAAAGACATTTGATCCTCGTAAAAACCCTGTGAAATACAAGTGTCCTTATTGTTATTTCATAGATGAAGAAATGGAGAATTAAGTTCAGGAATTTTCCATACATCAGTAAGGGGAGGAGCTGGTGTATACACTTAAATCTTTTTATTCCAACTCCATTGTTCTCTGTACTCAATCACCCTAGTTTTCTTTGTGTCTTTCTTGCTTTCAAAGAGGTGTACCTTTACAAGTGAATAATCTGTTATTGAGAATAGTTAAATAGTAGAGGCAGAGAGAACATTTTTAACCCTTGCTTTTACTTCCCCTTCCGGAATTCCAAAGCTTCTTTGCTGACACACTTTTGGGCAGTGTCTGTACTCATTTTTCAGAACTTATTTCTCTTTCTTTAAAGAAGTGAGAATTTCATAAAGAGAGTACATTATAAATTGCAAAATGGAAAATTTTGACTATATATTAAAAAGTTTTTGCCCTAATAAAACCAATGCAGTCAAGATTAGAAAGAAATCAGAAAGCTGGGAAACAATTTTCATAGCTAGTAATTCTAATAAAAGTCTCATTTCTAAAATATATAGAGACAAATTGATATAGTGCTTGCCTACTCAATGGATGGGGAAGAGATGGGAGAGAAGGAGAAAATTTAAAAAGAAAAAATGCTAAAAATAAATAACTTTCAAAAAATAAAAATAAAATAAAATATATAGAGAACTGAATCAAATTTATAAAGTTACAAGTCATTCCTCAATTGATGAGTAGTCAAAGGACATGAACAAGCAGTTTTCAAATGAAGAAATTAAATATAAATTAATTTATATATAAAATATAAATTTATATAAATTTCATATTTTATAAAATTATATTAAAAATGCTCCAAATCATTATAGATTAGAGAAATGCAAATTGAAATAACTATGAGATACCACCTCACACCTATTCCATTGGTTAAGATGACAAAAAAGGGAAATGATCAATGTTGGAGAGGATGTGGGAAGACTGGGACATTTATGCATTGCTGATGAAGTTGTGAACTAATCCAACCATTCTGGAGAACAATATGGAACTATGTCCAAAGAACAATAAAACTATTAAAGTTATTTGATCCAACAAAAGAATTCATTCAGAAATATTTATAGTAGGTTTTTAAGTGGGGAAAAAAATTAGAAATGAGGGGATGCCAAACAATTAGGGAATGGTTGAATAAGTTATGCTTTATGGATGTTATAGAGTACTACTGTTCTATAAGAAACCATGAATGGTCAGATTTTAGAGAAGCATGGAAAGAATTATTTAAACTAATGTTAAGTAAAGGGAGCAGAACCAAAAGAAAAGAACATTGTACACATTAACAACAACTGTGAACTGATTAACTCTGAGCAGTTCAGAGATTTAGGACAACCTTGGGAGACCTGTTATGGACAATACTATCCACAATCAGGGGAAAAAAACAACAAAAAAAACCCCCCCATAACATCTAAATGGAAACTATGTTCACTTTTAAAAAAACTTTCTCTATGTTTTTCCTTCATATCCCAGTGTTCTTTCTTTTCCCTTCATCCTAATTCGTCATACACAAAATGACTAGTATATGTAAGTTGAACATGGGTGTAACATGTATAACTCTTACTAGTCTGTTTTCTGCTGAGGAGGGGAAGGGTGGTGGAAAAATGTGTAATTTATGAATATGTAGGTGGATGAATACTGAAAGTCTTTCATGACATGTAGTTGGAAAAATAAAAATAAAACATCAAAAAAAGTGAGCATTTCATCCTTTTCAATTGCTTTTATTAAGGAAGACATCTGTGTGATCACTTAATCCCACTGCCACACAAAAACTAAAAAAAAAAAAAAAAGGAAGACAACATGGTACACTAGAAAAAAAATGAAGTCAAAAGACAAGAAATGTGGGCTATAGTCCCCACACCATTTCCTAGGTATTCAGCTTCAGGTAGGTCATTTACTTTTCTAGGCCTTGATTTATTTATCTAAAAAGTAGGGAGATACAACAAGACCTTTCTGAAGATCTGGGTTAGCTGGCCCCAGAGAGGCAGTAAAAAGGGCTCAGTCACAGGATCTGAGTTTGAATCTTGATTCTGCCATTAACTACATGACCTTGGACAAGTCAATGAGTACTGGGCCTGGAATATTGTAGACCTGAAATCAAATCCTGTCTCAGACACTTAGTAGTTGCTAGTCTCTTAACCTCTGTTTGCCTCACTTTCCAAACCTGATAAAGTGAGGATAATAATGAGATGGTTGTTAAAGTACTTAGTGCACATGGTAAGGGCTAAATAAAATTTGCTATTATTATTATTATTATTATTATTATTACATATAAAAATATTTTTACTGGAAATATAACCCTTTCTAGTTATATGATTCTATAGTATATTTTAAATGTCATGAGTCATTTATTCCCCTGGGTGCTGTGCATAAAATCAGATCTCATACTCACAGAGACCACAAATGAGCACATGTGAAAAGAACAGATCAATAGCAAGTGACAAAATATTAAAGCAAGATATAAAAAAAAAGGACAAAGACATAGGATGTATCATGCATACATCAGAAGCAAGTATACTTTAGCAGCTGGGGTGAGAGCACGCAAGGTGAAGAGCAGGAAGAATGTTTTCCAGAGAGAGGAAAACAGGGAACAGGAAAATAACATTTTACACAGAGAAATGAAAGGGGAAGAGTCTCCATTCTAATGCCCCACTGAAACCTGAGACAAAAGATGCAACTGTGCCTGTAGCATGAGGTCCCATCCCAAAACAAGACTTGCTATCCAGGTGGAGCTTTGGTGAAAGGGGAAAATGCATGGGATTCTTTGAACCAGTAATCATTTTGTATATTTCCATTCTATCAAATTTTGAAAATAAAAATAAAGAAAAATGGCTGAGCATAATCTCCCTTTCAGTTTCACTTTCCTCTACCTCCTTTTCCCCATTTTTTTCCTCCTTGAAAACATCCATGGAAGCTTCTCTAAGGTGAATATGTTTTGTCTTTGCAGACAGCAGGTAAAAAGATAAATAAAAGGAATCAACCCTTGAAAAATGAGAGTTCAGAGAAAAGAGAGTTGACAAAAAAAAAATTAAAAAAATTTAAAAATTTAAAAAAAACCTAAGAAAAGAGAGTTGGCCCAACACTCAACTTTACATGGAATATTGAGGCTGAAATGAGACTTAAGAGTTCATGACCCTTAAGAGTCTGACCCTAGGGGCAGCTAGGAGGTGCAGTGCATAGAGCTCCAGCCCTGGAGTCAGGAGGACCTGAGTTCAAATCCAGCCTTAGACACTTAATAATTAACTAGCTGTGTGACCTTGGGCAAGCCATTTAACCCCATTGCTTTGTAAAAACAAACAAACAAAAAGAGCCTGACTCTCATTTCATAGGTGAAGAAACAGGTTTAGAGGTAAGGAAGTTTCCCTAAAGTCACACCAGTTAGACAACAAGATTTCAACTCAGGTCATCAGATGCCAAGTTCTTTCTCATCACTGTTCTTGCCCAACTGGGTAGTGCCCTATTTTCTCTCTTCACCTTGGTTTAAAGAATTATGGATATCAGTTCTTCTAACTTTGCCTGAAAGCTAATAGAATAAGCAGGGCTGTAACTCCTGCAGCTGACTGGACCTTCTTCCCAAAGCAGCTTAAGGCCCAAATCTAGATAATCCTAATGATAAACATTACCCAGTCATGAAAATAATCTCCTTCTTTAGTTAGAAGCCTAACAACATTATTGTAGTTCTGAATCAAAGATTTAGAGCAGAGGTTCTTAACCTGGGATCTATGAACCTGACTTCAATAACTTATTTTATACTTGTTAACAACTTGTTTTTGTTTTTTTAATAGTTCAGCTAACTCTTTCAATACAACTGGTTTCCTGTTTAATTTTATATATTTAAAAAACCTTATTCTGAGAAGTTTCAACATACTGCCCATGGGGCCATGACATCAAAAGGTTAATAACATTTAGAGTAATCAAATACAAACCCTACAAAGGGTCATTTTTTTTTTTGTTTACAGAGGAAGAATATGAGACCCAAAGAGATTAAACATTTGCTCAAGGTGATAGAAGCAGTAAGAGACAAATCTGGTATTCAATTGAGATCCATCCAGATTCCTCTAAAAAGTAACTTTTAAGAAACTGCTATAGGAAAGAACCTATTGTGGGAAGAAAGTCTATATCCTCCATGAATTTTGCCACTTAATTTTTTTTTAACCTATCATCTTTGCTGAAACAAAGGGATAGAAGAATCATAGAAAGAGGCTCAAGGTCATCTAATCAAATCTCCCCTATCACAGATACATTTTTATAAATGAGGACATCAAGCTACAATAAAGAATGGCTGCCAAGATGACATAGGTTCAAATGAGTTTCAACTATCAAAATATTGAGAGGGGAAATAAACCAGGATTAAGACTTAATTCAGCAGCAGCTAGGTGGCACAGTGGATACGAGGACCATCCCTGGAGTTAGAAAGACCTAAATTCAAATCTAATCTCAGACACTAGCTGGGTAAGCCTTGCCTTGCAAAAACCAGCGGGGAAAAAAGACAATTCAATTGGACAAGCATTTATAAGATACCTGGTCCTTCCTAGCCCTTATTTTAGGAGGAAAGATTTCTAAGGGGAAAATGATACAATGGAAAATATGAAGTAAAAGCAATCATGAAAATAAATATGCCAGCTTCCCAATGCCATAAGCCCAGACTTTGATCACAGCTATCAGAATGAGAAAGATAGAAGGCATATTTAGAGAATATCAAGTCCCATACCTTCTTTTTACAGATGAGGAAACTGAGGCTCAACCTTGCTCAAGGTCACACAGTTTAAGTAAATGACAATGACAGAATGTGAACCCAGGCCCTCAAAACTCTAAACTCAGTTGGCTTCCTACTGCACCATGAGTATTCAGAACTCACTGCCTCCTAGAAACACCAATCCCGCAAGAGCCTCATGCCTCCTCCTTCACTCCCCAGTCTTTTTACACCATTGACCCTGACAAGTTAGGATGAATTCTGAAAGGCAGGCTTCCTTTTTTTCGATTCCCTAACATTGCACCATAAGTATACCCACCATGTTATTTATGCATTGAACACTGGGTCTGGTAATCCATGCTCCACACTGCTGCCAAATCGATATTCCTAAAGTCTAGGTATTGCCAACTTGTGCTCAAGAAGCCTAGGGGTTCCCTTGTGTCTCCAGGAGAAAGCATAAATGCGTCAGTTTGGGTTTTAAAGTACTTTGATCCAGACTGCCTTTCTAGGCTAGTCACATTTTACCCATTTACTACTCCACATCCCTGCCATGCTGGACACCCCCTTCTATCTCACAGACCATCTAGGCCTTTTCATGTCTCAGCACAAATGTTCCCTCCTACCTAGCCACCTCTCTTCTCCCAAGGGTAATACTCTTTCCCTAGGAATTATCTTTATAGTATCAATATTCTATATTTAATTTTTTGCTGTTTTCTCTAGTAGAATATAAGCTCCTAGAGGGCAGGGTTCAATCTTCTGTCTTTATATTTTCAGTGTTTGGCACATGCTGCTGTTGATGGCAGAAAGGGTCTCCCTAGGGCTCCAGGTAGTTCAACCTTCCATTGTTATGGCTAATTGTTATTGGCACAGCATGCCAATACTGTCCATGGTTTGTTTGTTTTTTAATAGAGATACTGAAGTGGTTTGCATTTTCTTTGTCCAGTGTGTTAAAGCAAACCAGAGTTTAAGTGACTTGTCCAGGGTCATACCACTATTGAGGATCTGAGAAGACAGATTTGAACACAAGTCTTCCTGACTCCAGGCTCAACACTCTATCCACTGAGCTACTGGCTGCCTCTAACCAGGCCCCCTTGTCCCATATCTAATCCCCCTCACCTGATGCAGCAAATAGAATAATGGACCATGAATTAGAAAGAATTGAGTTCAAATGTTGCCTTAGACACTTAGTAGTTTTATCATCTTAGGCAAGTCAATAAAGCTCTGTTTGTTTCAGTTTTCTCAACTGTAAAGTGGGGAAACTAAGAGTATCTCCCTCCCAGATATTTGAAAAGACAGCACAGAGTATGACGCATCACAGAGTCTATATAAATTCTATTATTATTATCATTATTATTATTAATTTCAGCTTTCTTTTCATAAACTGTCTTGTCCTATTAGAATTATAAGCTCCAGGGCAGCTAGGTGATGCAGTGGATAGAGCACTGGCCCTGGAGTTGGGTAGGACCTGAGTTCAAATGTGACCTCAGACGCTTAAATTAAATAGCTATGTGACCTTGGGCAAGTCACTTAACCTTATTGCCTTACAAAAAATAAATAAATAAAATAGAATGCAAGCTCCCTAAGGGCAAAGGCTTTCTCTCTGTTTCTGTTCATATTCCCAGAGCTAAGCAGAGTACCTGGTTCTTGATTTATTGCTATAAATATTATTTATTATATCATTTCAAAATATATCTTCTTATTTTGCATGTAACTGGGGGGGAGAATAAAATAAAATAAAGATTTTTTAAAATGGGAGGAAAAAATCTTTCTGACTGTCTAAATATTCAATTCCTTCCTAATTTGTGAATTCCATGACTCACATAACTAAGCCTTATATAATTTTTATACCTTCTTAGCATCAGGCATTCTCAACAAACATTTTTGGAAGTTTACATTTATTTTGAATGGTCAAATTTTCAATCTTCTCTTCTAGGTCTACTGTCCCTCTGAAAGACAAAATGGTGTCATAAAGACAGCATAGGACTTAGAGTCAGGAAGACCTGGGTTCAACTCCTGCCTCAATTACCTACTACCCCATGTGACCTCAGATAAATTACTTAACCACTGTGGGCTTCATGTGTTTCATCTGTAAAGTGAAGGGGTTGGACTTGATCTCCAAGGTCCCTAACACCTCAAAATCCATCGTGCTGTGATTTTAATAATAATGCTTCATACACTTATACCATGTTACAGTTTTCAAAGCATAATCCCATACATTATTTCATTTGAATCTCATGACTATTCTGTGGGATCGGCCTGTAGCCAGCCAGCATTATACTTATTTTAATGATGAACAAACTAAGGTTTGGCCCAGAACCACTTGGTATTGAGTTGAAGTGATCCATGGTCACATAATAAATGGCTAAATGAAGACTCATTTAAGCTCAGATCTTCTGGCTTGTGGTCAAATGCTTTTTCTTCATCTTAAACTACTTTCTTTAATTCAAAAAAATGTGTTAAGTTCCTACCATGTGCTGGGTGAAAGTGATGGGGATACAAAAGGAAAAAGAAATAATTCCTTCCCTGACGGAGTTTACATCCTTCTGAGACAAGAGGAAGGATTAAAATATACATGAGAACAAATCTGCCATGCAGTCATTTCAAGAGTGAGAAAGGGTCAAATAAATAAAATCTTTCTTTAAAAAAAATGAAAATCAGAGATTTGAACACAATCAGATACCATTGTAATATATATATATATATATATATATATATACATATATATATATATATATATATGGTTATGCTCAGGTGCATAAAATAATTGCTTTATTTAGTTGAATAAATTATGCTTGGAAACTCAAAAAAAAAAGAGTGAGAAAGTATCATAATAACTAGGAGGTGGATGCTATAAGGAGCCCCTGATCTTAACTTGAAGGGAAGAAAGGGATTATACAAGGCTGAAGGCAGACGTGGAGACTATTGTACAAAGGCATGAGGTAGCAGATGTGGGACTTCATGATTAGGAAATAGCAAACTAGCCAATTTGACTGGAATAGAACGTGCTGAATGTGTAGGAAAAAAATAAATTAAATAAGTATGGTAAGAAAATTGATGGACCTCCAAACCCTCTCCCATTCTGAAGTCCCTTTGCAAGTGCTCTCTCTCTCTCCCTCTCTCCCTCCCTCCCCATCTTTCTAATAAAGATCATTTATGACTCCTCTCCAAGTAACCTTCCTCTATTAATCTTAGAAAGATGCCTAAAATGAAATCATGTACCCATAAATGTGAAATGGACTTAAGCCTTCAGCACTATCCATTGCACTCCACTGAATCTGGTAAATTCTGGTGTGCTTTGCTAAATTAAAAAGAAATCTCCATACCACTTTTCCATTAGAACATAATTCATTTCATTTCTCTGAACTTCAGTTTTCTTACTATAAAATGACATATTACATTCAATATAAGATGAGGGCAAGATCATTTCCAGCTCATATTTTATGACCTTGTATTGTTTGAGAGTAGTAACCAAATCTTGAGGTTCTCTGGTATTCCCTCAATGTAGCAACTAGCAGAATGCTTTGCATACCTAATTCATATATTGTTGACTGGCTAAAATTATTTTTTTCCTCTTTGGTTTGTAGCATCCTTAAAAAGTATTTTGGCTATGAATGAAGTTCAATATGGAAAGTTCTCACTGTACAATACTCACTTGCCCTGGGAGAAGAGGAAACGCCTATCGCATGAATTGATCAGACTCTTGCTAGGTCTCCATCCTCCCGTGTCTGAATTAGATTTGCTAGAATCTGTTTCCTTATTACATGCAAAGAGTGCCATAAGATAAAAAGCCAGTTTCTTTGGAAGGGAGTTGAGCCAAGAACATTGTGTTCCATCCATACAATGAAATGCAGATTTCCTATTAAAAAGCAAAATTCTTTACTTGAGAAGGTTGAACAGACAGAAAATTATTCCAGCTGGTTATATATATGGTTCTGAAAAAAAGTCCATTTGGAAAATAGCCTCTGTGTCTGAGAATATAACACTGTCATATTTCTGGGAATTACAAAAATCTCTTATCATTGAAGCCCTAATTCTCATTATCATGTTTCAAGATAGTCAGTGAGGATCAGAAAGGTTAGGGATTCACCGACAAGTCTATTATTGCTGTCACATCAAAATGGACTTGCTTGTATGATCAAAGGGATCTAATGAGATTAATTCATGTTATAATGCAGAGATTTAGAGTTTGAAAGGATAGCAGAGGCCTTCTAATCCAGCTCCATTTTTCAGATGAGAAAACTGAGACAGAGATAAGTGACTTACCCAGGGTCTCACAGCTAATGGGTGTTAAAGGGCAGATTTGAATTCAGATCCCTCTGCATTCAACACCTGTGCTCTGTGCACTAGGATGCCACCTAGCTGCCCCTAGATCATACATGTAGGAATTGATAGATGATACTTGAACTGAGATCCTCTGACCACACTCAGGGCTCTTTCCATTCTATGATGAGGACTGCTGTTCTTTGTGACCCAAAAGAAGTCACAAAGAATTGAACACAATTAAAAAATGAGCAAACACTGACAAACTTACAAGGCCCCAAAGATCTCTTAGACATTAAAAACTCCCTGTCACTTTTAGTTGGCACTTACAAAAATTTCATCATATAATTAATATACTCTATATATTACCTCTACAAAGAGCTAATTATAAGCTTCTCGAGAGTAAAAACAACATCGTGGATCTCTGAGAGTCATGATACACAGTAGACAATAATTACTTCTTATCTCGATAATGCTCAGTTTTTCCCAATAGGTAGGTTTAATTCCAATAGCTGGCCAGAGAAACTCAATATAATCAAAATTTTGACTTAAAAAGTATAATTTCATTTCATAAATATGTGTGTTCAGTTGTTTCAGGCTTGTCTGACTCTTTGTGACCCTATCTGAAGTTTTCTTGGCAAAGATACTGGAGTGGTTTCTTAACTGCCCCATGCCTCAGGTTCCTTAAACATAAAGCTAAGTAGTTAACCCAGGCAACCTCTCAGCTATTATAGTGGATAGAGAACTGAATTTGGAATAAGGAAGACAAGTTCAAATTCTGCCCCAGACACTTACAAACCATGCCACTTCTCTACTATATGCCTCCTGTTTCATCATCCATAAAATGAGAATAATAAAAGTACTATCTCCCATGACATTGTGAGAATAAAATGAGACTGGTAAACCTTAAAAAAGTCTCATAAATGTAACTTATTATTATTATCATTATTACTAAGAAGATCTTGGGAAAGTCTTTCATCCTCTGTTAAGCTTTAGTTTCCTTATATGTAAAATAAGGTTAAAAATACTAGCCTTATCTATACCATATGGTCTTTGGAATATCTGCAAACTCAGATTGTGCAAAAAGCCATACATAGAAAGGCACATGATAGGTTTGAGAAGACTACAACATACGCTCAAGCAGATTTGGCAAAGAAGGGCAGTAACAAAGGCTATCCCTAGGGAAATGTATGACAGACATAGGGTGTGATGAGGGTGAGGGGTGACAGGTAGACAACTACAGTGACTCCATGGGAATCCTCAGGATCTCAGAAAAAAAATCAAAAAAAGTCTTGATTGATAGAGGGTAGGTAGAGAAGTATACAGCAGATTTATAGGAATGTTTGGACAATAGTCACAAAGAAAGGGCAGGAATGGACAAGTTGTGATCCACATCTTAGCCTTGATCGCATAGTTGTCATGAGAATTAAATTATAGTGTTAATAGAACTCTAAAGAGTTACAAAAATGTAAGTTTTTATTGTTCACCTGGAGTGGCTTGATACCAATTGTGATGGTTCCTTGGTTTTGGATTTTAGATTCTGGCATTCCACACATGGGCAGCTGGGTGGCATAGGGGGACCTGGAACCTGGAGTTAGAAAGACCTGAGTTAAAATCTGGTCTCAGATATTCACTAGCTACATGACCCAAGGCAAATCACTTCATCTCTGTTTTCCTTAATCTACTACAGAAGGAAATGGCAAACCATTCCAGGGTCTTTGCAAGGAAAATTCCCCAAAAGGGGTCACAAAGATTTGGACCTGTCTGAACAACAACATTTCATGTTACTGTTCTAAAATTCTATAATTCAATACAAAGATTGATGTTCAAGTCCAAAATTTCCTAGGATTGTCTCCAATTGTGGGGTGAAGGACAGTCAAGAAAGCAGAGAACTATCCCTACCTCGTCTCCAAAAAAAAAAAATCTGTTGCTTTCCCCAAACCCATTCTTCCCTACTCCCATGATGTGGAGTGAAAAAATGAAACTTGGCCCTCCATTTCAAAAATGTCCAGCCAATTCCTGTTCTAGACTCACTGAGTATTGGCATCCACTGGATAGAAGGGTTTTCTTCAGCCTTTTAAAATAATTTAAGGAGTTTAAAATAATTATGGGGCTGGGAACTCCATAATTGGACTCCTTAAATTGTTCATGGTCAGTTGCAATCTATTTATAAAAAAATTTTCCCCAAAAAAATGTTATATGACTATATTTCCTATGCTATATAATTAAAAGTTAATCCTGATTCCATATCTTGCAGTTTCAACATTTTATAGAAATGCATATCTACAACATTTTTAAAAAATCTGGTATACATTTTAAAAGACTTTTTAATGTAACTTCATTTTATAATAATAGAATCCAAGATCTATAAGAGACCTCAAGGGAGTTATTTTTTTAACCTTTCATTCTACAGACTAGAAATTCAAAGCTCAGAAAAGTCTTAGGCTATTTTGCTGCACATAAGTGATCTAGATATGCCAATACCTAACTCAGGATTCCCTCTCTATTATGCAAGAGTTCTGAGAATTACCCTCAAATGGTGAACTCTTCTCACACCAATTCATCCCTTCTCTTCTCTCTTGAGAAGCCTCATTATACCATCAGAAAAAAATGTTGGATATCTGATGAATTCCTCCAAAAGAAATCATACACCTCTTGGCTTGGTTCCACTAAAAATTATGTTGATTTAAATTTTATGCAGTCCTCCAATAAATAATGATAATGATAATAAAAATAGATTTTTAGAGTGCTTTAAGATTGGAAAGGAGTTTTACATAAGTTAACACATGATTCTCTAAACAAACTTTGTGAGGCAAGTATAACAAAGGGTTAATAACTACTATTATCCTTATTTTATAGCTAAGGAAACTGAAACTATAAAACTGGGATCATGACTTCCCTCATTCTAACTTTGAATCCCTTGCCTTCTCATTTTAGTTCTGCTCAAACTTTTCCAAACTATACTCATTCATTCATTCACTTAACAAGAAATGACCATCTGTCTTCTCTGACCCTTTTCATAAGCTACTGAAGGTGTTCAGAAGAAGTCACAACTGTTGAATTTGATCCACTACAAAATTATGCTATCTGATTTGAAGCAGACCCTCATGGATGAACAGCTAAACCATTACTGACTTCTTATAACACTCCCTTAGCAATGATTCTAAATTGTTCTCATTTCAAGGGTACTTATACCATTCTTTCCCCCATTCCTCAACAGAAGAGTTTACTTCATATTTAAGAGTAGAAATTGAGCCCATTCATCCCACGCTATCTCTTTGCCCCACAATTCCTCTCAACATCTCCTTTTCCCTCTATTCTCCTTTGCTTCCATCTCTAAAGAAGTGCCCTTTCTTCTTGTACCCGAGACCCATCACCCTCTTTGTCCTCCAGTCGATTGCCGAAACCTTCCTCATTTCTCTTGAATTTTCAACCTCTCATCTGTTGATTCCCTCTGCAGTGCCAACATACTCACAGCATGCTCAAATTTCCCCTCTCTTAAAGTAAACTTTGCCATTCCCTCCAAGTGGAGTTCTTTATCTCTTTTTTCTTTCATAGATGGACTCCTGAAAAAAAAAATCAGTCCAGGATACATTTGCTTTCTCATTTCTCTCTCACCCACTTCTCAATCTCTTGTATTCTAGCTTCAGACTTCACAATCCAAAAAAATGATCTCCTAAATACTAAATCCAAAGGCCTTTTCTCAGTCCTCTATCTTCTTGCCTTTTCTTCAGCTTTTGGTTCTACTGAACATTCCCTCTTCCTAAATATTTTCCTTGATACTTGTTTCCCATACCTTTCCTAGGTCATCACTTCTATCCTACCTCCTAAATTGGTCATATATCCCAGGTCTCTGTCTAGGAGCCTCTTTCCTAGTACACAGAAGCTTGGTTCTATAGAAAAGTAGAGAAAATGCATCTCTTTCCTTTCATTGCAGAGGTGGAGGAGTGTGAGTGTATAAGATTGCAAATACTGTCTGAAACTATCTCTAGTTAGTTAGTTTTGTCAAATTGCTTCCCCCCCCCTTTTTAATCTTTGTGATAAGAAATGGGTATGGGAGTATGTTTAGAAATGACTCTAAAGTAAATGCAAAAGTCACCAATTTTCAAGTGCATTATGGGCTGGAAGAAAGAGACAGAAAGGGAGAAAGAAAAAGGAAGGGAGGAAAGAAAGGAAAAAGGGATAGAGGAAAAAAGGAAATTAAAGAAGGAAAAAAGAAAAATCCTTTACAATAACCTACATTTCCAGTCTGATTTCATATTACACTCCTCAACAACCTCTAAGTTCAGCTGAACTGGCTTAAATCTTTGAATAGGGAGTCCCATGTCCAGGAAGTTCTCCCTCTTCATTTTTTTTCCCTTGGAATTTTGCAAGGCAGTGGGGTTAAGAGACTTGCTCAAGGTCCCACAGCTAAGTAGTAAGTGTCTGAGGCTGCATTTGAACTCAGGTCATCCTGACTGAAGGGCTGGTGCTCTATCCTCTGTGCTACCTAGCTGCCCCCTCCCTCTTCACTGTAGTCTCAAATAAGCTCTGGCTTCCTTCAACATACAGTTCAAATATAATCTCCTATAGGAGTCCTTTCCTGATTCCATTTGTACAGGTGGTTCCCTCCCTTCTCCAAATAAAGAGTAATCTCCTTAGGGTCAGAAGTCATTTTATTTTATTTTTGATTTCATATCTTCAGCAACATGTGCATTTTTGAGTGAAAATGAATTAAATTAACAATACCTTGTGCCTGAGGAGACTGGAATATGAATTAATCTGAGTTAATGAGAAAAATGAGTTAATATGAGTAAAATGAGTTAATATGAAATGAGTGACCCCAAAACATTGAGGCATGCTAGGATTTGGATTATCTATTTTACAATCTATGATTTGTCTGAATGCAGTTAAACTGGGATCTGCCTCTTTATTATAACCAGAACTTCTTTTGGGGGCATTGTAGCCAAGCCATACTAGAGTGCCAGTCCCCTAACAAAGAAGTTTTTTATAAGGTAAGTCTAGAAACTCAAGTCCATTAAATAATGACACTTCACTATATATCTAGCAGTCCCCCAGACCACCATGATGAATTCATAATACTTTCTGGAGACATGGCTATTTTTCTTATGGTTCTTAACCTTTTTGTGCCATAGACCTTGAGGCATGACTGTGAAGGGGGAAAATATATGCAGGACACTATTTTTTTTTTTTTAGATTTTTCAAGGCAATGGGGTTAAATGGATTGCCCAAGGCCACACAGCTAGGTAATTTTTAAGTGTCTGAGGCTGGATTTGAACCTAGGTACTCCTGAATCCAAGACTGGTGCTCTATTCACTGCGCTACCTAGCCGCCCCCACGCTTCTTTATTTTTTAAGAAAGATTTCATTTATTTTGAGTTTTACAGTACCCCCCCATTATTGCTTCCCTCCTCCCACCCCCCCATAGAAGGCAGTCTAGTAGTCTTTACATTGTACAGGATAAACTTTCAAATTTAATCTGTATTATTAAAATTTTCTCCATCACTTTCTTAAGTCTAGATAATACAACAAAAAATAAATTTAGCTCTGATTTATAGAATTTGTCTAATTTGAGGTATAAACACACAGATTTAAAAATTTAACAATCTGCTCTCTCTGAACCTCAGTTGGAACTGCCTTCAGCTTAGTCCCTTTTGGCAGTCTAGTGCAGTCAGGAGAACTTTCTCAGAACAATGATTTTAGATGCATAAAATAAAATATATTCAGTCATTTACAGTCATGTCTAACTCTTTATGACTCCATTTGAGGATTTCTTGGAGTGGTTTGACATTTCCTTCTCCAGTTCATTTTACAGATGAGGAAACTGAGGTAAATAATAAGGATAAGTTACTTGCTCAGTGACAAACAGCTAGTATCTGAGATCAGATTGGAATGTAATTTTACTTTATTTTCTAAATTACATGCAAAGATAGTTTTCAACTTTCATCTTTTTTTTAACTTTTTGAGTTCCACATTATTCTACCTTTTTCCATTCCCTTCCTCCCTCCCCAAGACAGCAAGTAACCTGATTTGAGGTCATATTTGAACTCAGGTTTTTCCTGACAACAGGTCTGGCACCCTATCCACTGTGCCACCTAACTTCCTAAAATAAAATATATAAGAATACAAAGGAAACCAATTGTTATTCTAAAATACAATTATCAAAACATTTTAAAAAACAAATTCATGTACCCCCTGAAATCTAGAAACATTGCTCTAATTTCTACTCTCACCTAATCTGTATCTTCAGTTGGAGTATACATGTAGTAGAAAAATTTTCAGCATTTCCCAGAGGAAATTATTGAATAAATGACTAAACAAATCAATTATCTCTACTTTTTAAATTTTATTTATTTAAGGCAATGGGGTTAAGTGACTTGCCCAAGGTCACACAGCTAAGCCATTGCTAAATGTCTGAGATTGGATTTGAACTCAGGTTCTCGTGACTCCAGGGCCAGTCTCCTTCCACTTCACCACCTAGCTGCCCCCAAATCAATTATCTTTAGATACTCCAATCCCTCCTTCTACTACAGAGATTTTATCTTGTCCCCTTTCTCTTTAGCATTGCTAGGGAAGTCTATAGACCTCTTCTCAGATTACACTTAAATGTATAAAATAAAATAAATGTGATTACACAGAAAACCAATTATATTGAAAAATAGTTATCAGGGACAGCTACAAGGTGTAGTGGATAGTGCACCTGCCCTGGAGTCAGGTGAACCTGAGTTCAAATTGGACCTCAGACACTTTATTCAAAGATAAAGAAAAATAGTTACTAATTAAATAAAGTTCCTACCTTCTATATACCTTCTGTCTTCTCTGTCACTGACCTGGTTTTCCAAAACAGTACCTAAAATAAGAAAGAAAAAGTAAACTACCATCTCCTTTTCCCAGACCATGCCCCAAATGCATATCTTACTCCCCACAGATCAACAGCCCCCTTCTGCAGGAACCCTTTCAAAGCCTCCCTTTTCACTCCAAGAATATCAAGTATCTGTTTTGAATGCATATTGTTGACCTCTAGTAACAAAGCCCATTGTGTCAAAGTCTTTGGGGGTGCAGACATCTTGGAGGGGGAAGATTCACATTTGCTGAGCTCTTGGCATCACTGGCAAGGCACAAAGATGTTGGGTTTAGAGGAGCCTCCCTCCTGGTCATCCCTCCTGGAGGGTGTATGTGCTCTCCAGTTCCATCCTAAGTTGAAGAAGTACATTTTTAGATCCCGCTTTCTGATTGTGGAATGTATAAGGACCCAGTTTCAAGATCCCATCTCTGGGAGTCTGGATCTCTAGACTGAGCCCCCCCTTGCATGCTGGTATACTCAACAAGCCTGGAGAAATACTGTTTTTAATATTTTATGTATTTCTTTTTTCAACTACAGGTAATGAGTTTTCAACAATCATTACATTTTGTAAGGTTTTAATTTTCACATTTTTCTCTCTCTCTCCCTCTCCCTGAGAGAAATCAATCTAAAATAAAATCTAGAGAAATATTAATAAATGTGTATAATAACCTAATTCTATTCTTTTCTTTCTTGAAGCCAAAGCGTGGAGTTTAACATTTGTCCCTTATTAGTACAAACTCTGAAGGTTATTTAATTTTTATTTAATCTATGCATTATATTTAAGGGCAAATGCATGGAGTTGTCTCATTTTTGGTGCCATAGTTTCCAATTTAAACTAGAGAAATTGGGGTGTCAGAACCCTCTCTTTGACAAGCTGTGGCCCAATATGCATACCTGGAATCCAATCTTTGAAAAGGAATATTCTTTGCTCAGCCCCCCTCCCCCAATCCCTTGCTCTAATAATCTTGAACCAATGGCTGTTTTAGCCAAGTTTATTATTTCTCTAAGTCTTACTCTGGGAACGGAAGCCACGAGTCTCCTCTGGGGATATTTCTAAAAATTGGGAATAAGTCTAAACTTAGTATTACCTGTGCTGGTACAACTGAAAGATAGCCCTAAATTATTCCGTGACAGATCTTAATTTGGATAGATCTCAAAAACAGAATTAAAACTATAGACGTCTAATTTATAGGTCTGGTTTGGAAAAGTTCCTTTTCTTCTGAAAGCCTGTCACAGTTGTCTTCCCCACTTATTCCTCCTGCTGCCCCCTTCCACCCCTGCCACCGCTGCCACCCCTCCCCACTCCTTTTGGAGATCCTTGCTTGAGATGGTCATAGGGCAGAGCCACAGAACATCTGAAATAAGGACTAATGATAAGAGGGAGAAATGAGTATAATTTATTTTAATTTGGAAAACTGCATTAAGTACACAGTCAGTCTATAGGGAAATAGAATTTGTGAAATACTAATTCTATAAAATCTTAAAATTTTCAGATTATTTGTAAAACTTTCCTAGTATTTATGGTTTAAAATAATACCCAAACAGAACTGGAATGAGGAACGCTAGAATGATTAAATCAGCTCTTTATCTGATAAATTGTGAAGCAGAGTCATGGTATCCCAGCTCTTTAAAGAAGCAGGGGAAAAGACTATTCGTATGAATTTATGATAATAATTTTTTTAAGTGCAAAGAGTAATTAGACTGTGAAAATAAAAATGTTAGGGTAGCTAGGTGGTGCAGTGGATAGAGCACTGGTTCTGGGGTCAAGAGGAACTGAGTTCAAATCAAGCTCCAGATAATTAATAATTACTTAGCTGTGTGACCTTGGGCAAGTCACTTAACCCCATTGCCTTGCAAACCAACCCTCCTCCAAAGAAAAAAAAAGAAATTAAAATGTCACCATTAGTAATTGTAAATGCAGATTTGGTTTGCTTTATATGACATTTGTTATTTGGCATTAGGAAATTTATTAGCAATATGGCTCCAAGAAAGTTCTAGCTCAGTTCACTATTCTGGGTTGTAGTGAGGGTGACATGACTATAAAATGTCTGATATAAGGCAAATGCTATATGAATGTTAACTGTTTTTAGTGAATGACCTTAAATGCCAATGTTTATGAGACAATTTTCTGGTTAAGAAAATCTGGAAGTGTGTTTAACTAAATTTAATATTTAATAAATAATGATTTTGTTTCAAATTTTAAAAATTAATAATATTAATGGTGCTTCTATGCACCTAAATTTCCTTACATTGTAAAATCTGTTAAACAATAAGAGGGAAATTTCTATTATAAGCTAGATGCTGCTAATTTAAAATTGTAAACATGTGCAGATGATTACTCAAACTTGCTGCTAAATTAATTATGAATCATGACTAGAAGGTAGATCATAAAAACAATAAAATAATCATTTTGGGGTTTTGAGTATAAAGCCTACTAGTGCAAACTGATTCTCTTCATTTAACCTCAGCCAGAGTCTGCCTGTGAAAAAGAATGTCTAGAAATTAAATTATTAGCAAATTCATTATGCAATTATATTGATCCATATGGAAATCATATTTTCTTTTAATACTGCTGATCATGTGCTATATCTTAAAGTATTAATATTTAAGAAATTATAAACTTTCAAGTTTTTGCCCATTATTGAAAGAAAATTCATCTAAAATTATTTGGCTATTATGAAAATTACAAGATTGTTAACTAGGTTATTTGTAGGTATTGTTTTGATCAAGCATTTTACATAGATATCATAATAAGAAAATCTTGCATCAGCCCTGTGAAAGAGTTTTCTGCATTGTGGAATCCTTATGGAAATTCTTGCACAAAATAGGATGTAATTTTTAAGTCTGTTTCATCTCAGGATATATTTATATATAAGTTAATTTGAAGGATTACAACAATTAACCAGTGCTGATATACTACAGGTTCAAGTGAACTGTCTATGTGGGATTATTCCTTATTATATATTTAAAGACAAAATATATTGAGTAAATTTTAAAGGTCTGGTAAATTTTGTTATTGTAATAAGGTATGCTCTCTTTGGCTTAGAGAAAAACTCAGACTTCTCATTTAAACATGGCTATGAGCACTATTATAAATAACTTACTTAAATTGTGTTGTTTTGAAATTGATTATTAAATGTGTGTGTGTGTGTGCACACACACACACACACATTTAATAATATATATATCATCCCTGAAGCTTTTGTTACAAGTGAAATTAATCTGGCAACTTTTAAATGAATTCACTTTTGTATTAGAATCTATATTCTTATGAGTGTTCTGTTATTAATTTCTTAGTGGAATCTCCCCCCCTCCAAATGGGAGAATGAAGGATGCCAATTATAAAGACTTAGTTCTAGGGGAGGCTAGCTGGCATAGTGGATAAAGCACCTGCCCTGGAGTCAGGAGTACCTGGGTTCAAATCTGGCCTCAGACACTTAATAATTACCTAGCTGTGTGGCCTTGGGCAAGCCACTTAACCCCGTTTGCCTTGCAAAAACCTAATAAAAAAAAAAAAGACGGCTCTAATTTTCTATTTGTGTCTGAGTTTTCTAAGTATATTAGCATGACATTTGACCAATCTAAAATTGTCAATTCAAAACTCTCAATTCCCTGATTGAAAAAGTTTCCAAATTTCATCTTCTAATAATATAAACTTAAGATTTGTCCTGGTTATTAGCAAAGTAAAATTTGTGTTAAGATGTTTTTTTAGCAGAGAAGAAAATCAATCCAAGTACACTAAGCTACAAATGGCCTGCAGTGACACTGCACCTCAATATTACTTGAATGTTTCCAGAGGAAGCAATCTGAATTTACTTCACTGTCCCCCTGCCCCTCCCACTACTTTTTACACCTCTTATTTGTAGGGTCCACTTAAAGAGGACTACCCGCTTTGATTTTGTCAAAGCACCATCCATCTTTCCCTTTCCCTCTCATGTTATCTCCACATATAAGCCCTATAACTGGCTGCCTACCTATATTTCTTGTAAACCCTAGGCTTGATGGTATTTTGCTTCAAGCTGTGTCATTTTTCTCCATGATGTCCCTCTTGTCCCCACTCCTTCCTTCAATGGTCTGCAGATGATGTCACGGCATAACTTTGACCAAAATGGAGGAACTGTTGACCTCTAATAACAAATCCCATTGTGTCAAGGGTCACTGGGGGAACAGACATCTTAGAGGGGGGAGATTCACCTTTGTTGAGTCTTGGCATCACTGATAAGGCACAAAGATCCTGGGTTTGAGAGAAGTCTCCTGGACATACCTCTTCATAGGTGTGTCTGATCTCTAGCCTCAGTCTCTGTGGAAGTCCAAGCCTTCCTTTGATGTACAAGCCAGAAGTCAATTTTCAGATGCTGCTTTCTGACAGTGGAATGACTAAAGACCCAGTTCCAAGATCCTATCTTTGGGGGTCTGGCCCTCTAGCCAGACCCCTCCCCCCAAATCAACAAGCCTAGTGAAATATTAAATATGTGAGGGGCAGCTAGGTGGCACAGTGGATAGAGCACTGGCCCTGAAGTCAGTAGTACCTGAGTTCAAATCCGGCCTCAGACACTTAATAATTACCTAGCTGTGTGGCATTGGGCAAGCCACTTAACCCCACAGCCTTGCAAAAATATATATATATATATATATATATTAAAAATGTGTATATTAAGCTAATTCTTTTTGCTCTTTCTTGATGCCAAACCCTGGAATTTAATGTTTGTCTTTTATTAGTGCAAACTCTGAAGGTTAACACATATTTAATCCATTTATTATGTTTAAGGTCAAACTCACTGAGTTTTCTCAGTGTGTATACGCATTAGTAAACTTCCTACCCATCTCACCTTTATATTTACTTAAGTTTAAAATCCATGAGAGTAGACATAGCCTGACATTTTTTGCATGGGCTCTTAATGATTGCTCTTAGAAAATAGACCCTTGGGGCTGCTAGGTAGTACAGTGGATATGGATAGAGCACCAGCCTTTGAGTCAGGAGGACCTGAGTTCAAATTTGACCTCAGACAATTAATAATTACCTAGCTGTGAAGACCTTGGTCAAGTCACTTAATTCCATTTACTTGCCCCCCCCCCCCAAAAAGAATGTGGGCAGTCACTTTTCAGTCTCTTCCTAGGGGGATTTTTATCCCACCATCCAGTCTAATTGTTCTGTCTTGCCTATTTTGCATTTCTAGGGGGAAATCTTTCCCACCTCATCTTCCTTTCTAACCTTTTCTACAATGGCTTCCTTAAGAAAGTATCAAAAAAAAAAGAAACTTCTTAGAAGTAAATTTACTTGTTATTCTCTAAAATCTGCAAGCCTCAGAGAGAGAGAGCGAGCTGGATTTTTCCCCTTAAATTTTCATTTATAGACTAGCTCCCTACCATCCCTCCCCCTCCTAAATTCCCAACACATAGAATTAGGGAGACTAGCAGAAGACCTGCATCATATTTCTCCCTATATCTCCCAAAGCAGGGAAACTCCCTCCCTACCCTGTGGCTGGTCAGGGCAAAGTCTTCCAAACAACTACTTTAAAACACTACAAAAAGCCTAAATTCAAGTTGGGAAGGCAATGTCCTTATTACTTTCTCCTAGCTAAACCCAGCCTCCATGTCTCCCAAAGAGAGGCACATCCCTATACAAAAATAATTAGCAACTTGATGTGCAAGAGGAGATTCATTCGCCTCTCATAAAACCAGCCCTGTGGTCTGAGTTCTGGAAACATCCTCTCCAGTGCCATGGAGCTCATCCCAACCACAAGCCTGGAGACCAGAGAATAATTAGAAAGCACCAACATGCAATCCAAACTTGATTTACATGTTTCCAAAATTGTTTCTTAAATGAAAGGTTAGCTCGGGCCAGGGTGACAGCACTAGGGCTGGCCCCAAAACAAAACCCAATCCCTCGGTAGTCTGGGTTGGTTGAGGGGACTTCTTCAGCCCTCAAAATGAAATAATACAGAAAAAAATGAAACATTCCCTTCCCTTCCCTTAAGGCGATTATATTATGTAAGGATGTGCTTAACGTTTATAGTCAAGGACTTTGTATAATAAGAACAATGCCCTCACCCTGTTTCCCATGCAGCATAGGCTAACTTTTCCTTAAAAGATATTGAGAGTTTCCTTGGTTGGGCTCAGGGGACTCACTTCTTCATCAGTTCAATCATTTTCAGTTGTATCCAAGTCTGCATGACCCCATTTAGGATTTTCTTGGCAAAGATACTGACTTTTTTTTTTGCCTTTTCCTTCCTCATCTCATTTTTTTTTTGCTTGTTTTTGCAAAGCAATAGGGTTAAGGGATGTGCCCAATGTCACACAGCTAGGTAATTATTAAATGTCTGAGGTCACATTTGAACTCAGGTCCTCCTGACTACAGGGCCCCTGCTCATCTCATTTTACAGATCAGGGAAACTGAGGTAAACAGGGTTAGATGACTTATTCAAAGTCACACACAGCTAGTATCTGAGGTCACATTTGAACTCAAATCTTCTTGATTTCAGGGCTGCCCCCAACTTCATCATCACTGGAATTCAGCCTCAAAAATGGTCAGGGGATTTAAGGCAGATTGCTCCTAATGAATGACTCAGGCAAGGAATATTTGGTCAACTGAATCAAGTAGAAGTGGGCTTTGATGCCTCTCTTTGTTGAATGTTCTTCCGTAATACCTAAGTAATTATCTTTTGGGGAACTTTTGAGAGACCTTTGTATATTTTTATTTTTATTCCAGTAATAAACCTTAATTAACATAGGACACGCTTGAGTTGAGTCCACTCCAGAACACTCCGATTATTACAAATTTCCACTTTGTATTTTCCAACTAGAAAAAAAGGTGAAACATGAAATGAGGGCAGTAAGTTCACTTCCACCAATACATCCTACTTTTGTCCTATTTCAACTTTATAAAAATCCAATTCAACAAATGCACCGTATCTGAAAGGATCAATGCTTCACACTTGGGATGCATAAACAAATTAGCCACATGGTCCATGTCCACAAGGTGCTAAACATCATAAAGGAAAATTATGATATTTAAATGAATAAAGAGGTAAAAAAGTTATAGGGATAATAAAGGAGAGAGCTGAACAAGATGTTCTAAAACAATTTGCAGAGTGAGAAGTAACTTTACTTCAAACAGGGCTAGAAGAGTAGAATCGGGGAAGGCTTCAGGGGAGAGGTGATGATAATAATAACAACAGCTAGTATTCATATAGTATTTTACTGTTCCAGATAATTTGCTAAGTATACATTGTAATTTCATTTGAGACTCACAGCAAACCTTGAGGTAAGTAGTTGCTATTATCCCCATTTTACAGATGAGGAAACTGAGGAAAAGAAAGATTAAGTGACTTGCCTAGGGGCACTGGATTTAGCCCCTAGAGCTCAGTCATAAAGATGTATGAAGGATTTCCAGTATAAAGACATGAAAACAGGAAATGGATGAAGGACAGCAAAGATTATAATGAGGGATATTGCTCTTTCCCCCAGTAGAGTACATCTTTGAGGATGGGGGGGTTTGGTTTCTGTATCTGGATCCCTGAAAATTGGCACTGTGCCTTGCACATAAAAAAAGGGGCTTGATAAAGGTTTATCATTGTAGCAAATACTAAATTCAGTTAGAGATTAATCAAAATAAAGATTTCTTTATCTTTTTGCCACCCAAGTTCAGGGACTCTGAAATTTGTCCTCAAAAACCTCAGATTAAGAAGTCACAATTTATTGAAAAGATTTGAGAGTTCAGTTCCCTAAGAAGATGAAGAAATTAACTTCTAGAGAAGCAGAATTAGTTTAAAATCACCAAAGCAAAATGGCAAAACCAGAATTCAAAACAAAATCTTTTTACCTCAAAGCCTTTCAATACCTTATGAAACCTCCTTATTAAGTGAACACAGATCTGCCTGATAGTTAAGTTTCACATTTAGGATTCACATTTACTTGCAGCTCTAATTTATAGATAAACAAGACAGGCAAACTGTCAACAAGTTTGCACCCATAAACACTGATTAATTTTTGACATACATACACACAAAAGATCATGAGATCAAGAATATCCATAGTTTGAGGTAGAAGAATACAAAACACATCAGGTCTAGGAAAATGACCCATCCACCAAAGATACTTTTTTAGAAGCATCTACCCTAAGAGAGGCTGATCTTTCTAACCTCTCTAACCTAAGCTCCCTTCCACTTTACGATTTTATGAAATAGTCACTGGACATATCAAGATCACTAAGGTGATCGCTAAGGATGAAAGGATTAAAGTCAGAATGTACACTCTTACAGAGGTCACAACAGTGAAGAAATGGGGGTAAAAGATATTGACCACATAATCAAGAAGGTTGTCAGTGAATGAGAGTATTAAGTTAGCAGCTTAAAGGTCATTGAATCTTTATTCAAGAGAGTGATAAAGAATCACATCAAAAGAGAGAAGAAAGAAATGCAGAGGAAGAAAAATGGAAAATACTGAAGAGCAGAACCCAAAGATGTTTTATACCTATGACTAATTCACAAGGGAGGGAATGTTAATAATAAAGGCTAAACCTAAGAGTGTGTCATGAGAACTTTTTTTATTTTTTGCAGAAAGCTGATTGTTAGACATTTATCAGGACACGACCAGGAAGGGTATACAGCAGCAGGACTGACTAAACTTGGTAAAGGAAACAGTCCTATCTCAGGTTGGAATGGCCAGGAAGAAGATAGCCTAAGTCCCAGAGAGTTCAGCTCCTAACCTCTATGAATGAAGGAAGAAGATTCAAGAAGAAAATGTAACTTGGAAATAGGCTCTGCCATGAGGATGAATAGGAGAGAACCAAAGTCCAAGGATTTACATCTGGTTTAATGAGAAAAAATCACTCTTGTTTGTTCTTCCTACTGGAAGAGAACCATGACATCAGGGAGGTGATGCCAAGATATGCAAATGAACTGGAGTTTAAGTGAGGGAGAGCTATGCAAAGTCACCAGCCCCAAATGAAAAAGGATAAGTTGTGGTGCAAAGCCCCATTTCTGTAGATCATGAAAACCAGTTATGGTATTAGACACACCTAGTATTAAACTGAATGTAATCAAATTCCATACTGTTGTTCTTACATTGTTTCATGTGTATAAATTTTGGTTCTTCCAAAAGACTATCAGTAATAAGAGGATAAAAAATTTGGCAAGATGACAAAAATGGAAACAGTCAATAGGAATATACTGTTAGTGAAGCTATAAATTGGTCCAACCATTCTGGAAAATAAGTTGGAATCGTGCTTTTTAAAAAATGATTAAGATACCCATAATCTTTGGTCCAGAGAACCAATTGCTAGGCATAGTGTACAAGGAGATACAAGTCCCAAATATATCAGAATATTTATAACAGCACTTTTTTTGGAAGCAAAGAAGCAAAAACATAGTAAAAGTCCATTGATTAGGGGATTAGCTAAACAAATTGTGCTGTCTGAATATATTGGAATATTATGCTCTGAAGAATGAAAAATATGAAGAATTTAGAAGTATGAACAGGCTTTTAAGAATCGATAAGAATCTTGAAAACATTTCTAAGAATTGACACAGTCTGGGAAAACTATATGTACAATAACTACAACAACCTCAACAAAAAGTATCCTGAATATTGTATAATTATGATAAGCATGCCTGACCTAGGAGAAGAATTGAGAAATACACCTCCCTCCCTTTATAGGTGAAGGGAGGAAGCTATAGTTTTAGGACCTATTATCAAATCTGGTGGTATCATCTCTTAATGTTTTCCTGAACTGCTTTTCTTTCCTCTTTAATTTTTTTTAAACAAGTGATGATTCTCTAAGTATCAGACCAAGAAGGGAAATATGGGAAAATGAAGATGATATAAAAACAAAAGATATCAACCAATATAAACTTAAAAATAATCACAACAAAAATCACAAACTGTATCTTTTTTTTCCTTTGGTATCCTTTATGGTACCCAGTCAATTACTGAACTCATAATAGACAGATAAATACTTTCTTTAATTGATTTATTTCTAACACTGAGGATGAACATTTATATTTTCTTCCCTTTTATGACCTAGGCACAGATTAACAGTAAAAAAGAACAAAATTAGGTCCACAGTATGAAAATAAAAGGAATAAAACTTAAGGGGACCATCTGGGTTTAATGCCCAAATAAAGGCATTATGAAACTATCTGATAAATTAGATATAAAAGTTACAACGTTTCTAACAAATACAAAAGGAGAGAGCTGCAGATGAGGTCCTGTATCAAACTATAGCTCACTCTTCTTCTACTTCTATTACAGTAGTAGACAGATTGAATCTATTTTTTACTCTTGTCTGGGGGGGGGGGGGTTAAAGCATTTTTTTTGTTTTTTTTAATGGGGTAATGGGGTTAAAGTCAGACAGCTAGTAATGAAAAGTCTGAGACCACATTTGAACTCAGGTCCTCCTGACTCCAGGATATCCACTGCACTACCTAGCTCCAAAAATGTATCACCATCTTCAATATGACTTAATGTTACATTGAAACAGCAGTGTCTGGGGACCTGCACAAACATTCCTAAAGAGGTCAAATCTCCATGATTTCTTTTGTTGTTGTTGTTGTTGTTGTTGTTTTGCTAGGCAATGGGGTTAAGTGGCTTGCCCAAGGCCACACAGCTAGGTAATTATTAAGTGTCTGAGACCAGATTTGAACCCAGGTATGCCTGACTCCAGGGCCAGTGCTTTATCCACTGCGCCACCTAGCCACCCCCTAATCTCCATTATTTTTACCCAATTCTCCATCCTTTCTGCTAGCATATAAGGAAAGTTTTCAACCATTTTTTTTCAGTCATATTCAATTCTTCATGACCCCCTTTGGAGTTTTCTTGCCAAATATTAGAGTGTTTTATCATTTCTTCAATTTTTTTTTACAGTTGAGGAAACTGAAGAAAACAGTATTAAGTGGTTTGTCCAAGGTCAAACAACTAGTGTCTAAGGCTAGATTTGAACTCAAGAAGATGAGTGTTCCAGACTCCAGGTCTGGCACTTTACCCCCTGAGCCACTTCTCTGTCAAAGGAAAGTACATACACTCATAAAAGCACTAAAAGTCCCAAAGTCACATACTCAGTGCTGTATTAGTCAGAAAAAGGAAAGAATAAAGTGAAGATAAAATTCTTATTTCAATATAAAATTTTTATTTATATTCATCATTCATAATATATCATACAATATATCATACATATTAAATGATATATCAATATATTACATGTTACTACATGTTATATTTATTTTTTTGTATGTGTGTATATATATGTTGAATTTAGGGACAGAAGACCTGGTTTCAAATTCTGGTTCTACAACCTCAGAAAAGTCA
Source organism: Macrotis lagotis (assembly GCF_037893015.1). NCBI lineage: Eukaryota > Metazoa > Chordata > Mammalia > Peramelemorphia > Peramelidae > Macrotis > Macrotis lagotis. Next base: position 578,940,721 of record NC_133658.1, read on the forward strand.
TTGCACTCCAGCCTTCAGTTTCCTCATCTGTAAGGAAAAGGAAGGGAACAAACATTTATTTACTGCCTATTGCATTCTAGATAAGTGTATGAAACTCTTCATTGGACTGTATGATCCAGTTAGGTTCCTTTCATCTCTAACCCTATATTTTAATTGGGTCTTATGCTTAGTTTTTTTTTGACTGACATCCCTCAAGGAGTGAATTTTCAGGCAAAGTTCCTCCTCTAGTCAGTATGGTTTGTCACCAAGTCATCTGGTGAAAGTCAGATCACTTATCCCCAGATGAAGATCACTAATTTCTCAGAAATCACACACTTGTCCTAGCCAATTATACTTTATAAAAATGTAACCATTAGAATAACATCATGAGGAGGCAGCTAGGTGGCACAGTGGATAGGAGGACCCGAGTTCAAGTGTGATCTCAGATACTTAATACTTAGTTGTGTGACCTTGAGTAAGGCACTTAACCCATTGCCTTGCAAAAAAAAGAAAAAAAAAGACTGACATCATGAATATTTTAATTCTAATTTTAAACAAGGTATAATCAATTCAATTATATCTTTGTACCTATCTATCTTGTTTACAGACACTTGTTTGCATGTTGCCTCCCCCATTAGGACAAGCTTCTGAGGACCAGAGAAAGCTTTTGCCCTTGTATTCTCAAACATAACACAATACTGGGATATAGAAGGTGCATAATAAATATTTTGGAGATTAGTATTCACTAACTTACTTAACTAATAAATGGCCCTAGATAAATCTTTTAAACTCGGACTAGCAACTCCTCCTCCCCAACCATCAGCATCAGCAACATCATCATCATAAATATTGGTAAAGTTTCCTAACTGGGAGCTCCTTGCAGCAAGAAAATCACAAATTCAGTCCTCCCCCAAAAGGACAATAAATTTGAAATTCTCAAATTACTGTTTACCAATACTTTATATTCTGAGAGATTTTGAATGTGTGGAATAATAGAGGCTGGGGATCACTCAAAGGAGAGTCAGCAGAATTGAAACATTTTCAGAGGACTGAGAGAAGTGAATATATCTGATCCAGGAGACTTGAGGTTCTTATTCACGAGAGTTCCTACTCTTGTGAAAGAATCTTAAGTATTAATCTCTCCTATCATATTAGTACATGCAATTAGTCTTGTGATCATCAAAACAAAGTTAACTTTAAATATATTCCTGGATCATGGATGGATCCCAGAAGTTATAGGATAGTGGATATCATCTAATCCAAGCCTTTTATTTTTCAGAGAAAGAAATGTTGACTCAGAAAGCTTAAATTGCACAGTAGATAGAACTCAAATTTTAACCCAAAGCCTCAGACTAAGAATCTCTTTCTGAACCAACAATTCTCAAACTTTTTGGTCTCAGAATCCTTTTAAAGTCTTAAAATTTTTTGAGGAACCCCCTTCCCCAAGAGCATTCTTAAGTGGGCTATATCAATCAATGTTTATCATATAAGAAATTAAAACTGACACATTATAAAACATTAATTCATTAACAAAATCAGAAACCCATTATGTGCTATTGTAAATAACACTTTATGAAAAATAAATGTATCTTCCCAAACAAACATAAAAATTAGTGAAAAGAGTGTTATTGTTTTAAATTTTTTTGCAAAACTCTTCAACATTGGCTTAATAAAAGACAGCTGGATTTTCATATCTGCTTCTACACTGAATCTGTTATGATATTGTTTTGATTGAAGTAAATGAAGAAAATCCAGCTTCACCTAGGTATGTAGTTAGAAAAAGAAATAATCTAGGAAACAAAAAATTTCTTAATATTATGAAAACAATTTCAACCTTGTGGAGCACTGAAGGGATCTTGAAAATTGTCAGGGTTCTCCTAACAGCCACATGGGTGTGATGATTAACCTTGATGGACATGCTTATTTTATCAGTGCAACAATCAGGGACAATTTTGGGCTGTCTGCAATGGAGAATACCATCTGTATCCAGAGAAAGAACCATGGAGTTTGAACAAAGTTCAAGGACTATTCCCTTTAATTTAGAAAAAAAACCTGATATCTTATTGTCTGATCTTGTTATCTCTTATACTTTATGTTTCTTCCTTAAGGATATGATTTCTCTCTCATCACACTCAATTTGGATCAATGTACAACATGGAAACAATGTAAAGACTGAAAAATTGCTTTCTGGGGGGGGGAGTAAGATGGGTGGGGAAATTGTAAAACTCAAAATAAATAAAATCTTTAATAAAAAAAAAGAAAATTGTCAGGGTTCTGAAGACTATCCCTGGCAACTGTGTTCTAGACTAGAGGTCTTAAAACACTGGTGAATTGTGGCACACAATACTTCTCATGCTTAAATTGCACAGTAGATAGAATTCAGATTTTAACCCAAAGCCTCAGACTAAGAATCTCTTTCTGAACCAGCAGTTCTCAAACTTTCTGGTTCTGCCCTGAACCAAACTGAAATATAATTAGCAAATATTTAACAAAACCAAAAAGTATGATAAAAAAATAATATTCATAAGTGGTTTTCTAAGCAATTATAAGGTACATATAATCCTCATGTATAGTTAGTGCCCCATTTCCAGTTAAGTTTGATAACATTGGTTTAGACCAAACCCCCTTCATTTTATAGATAAAGAAACTGAAACATAGTAATGACTTGCCTAAGTTCCCATGACTACTCACTTAGTGGCAGAAGCGGATTGAGAATCCCTACTTTTTTCTTCACCACAACTGAGATTTTCATGATGAAAAACTCAAGTTTCTTTCATTCTTTTCTCCTAAGATCACACTGAGATTTCTGAAGGAACCTTAGAGATCTTCAAGTTCAAATTCTTCATTTTACAGATGAGGAAACTGAGGCCCAAATGGTTAAATGTCTTGTTCAATGTGGCAGAGCCTGAATTCACACCCAGGTCCTCTAACTTAACATTCCTTTCCAGATTAGACCTTCTTTTTATTACATATTTCAAGAGCAGGATCCCTTACTAAAAAACTTGATTCAAAGGTGATACTTCCTTTAATTCATGTCTATGAAGGTATAAACTATTATTATTTTTAAACCAAAAAGGATTTTTTTTTTAAAATTAGGTGGTAAATTAAATAGGGTCTATTGCAATTCTAAAGCATCAACATTAGTTTCTTTAAATATTAGCTTCTCCTGAATAAACCAATATACAATTGCATGGAGAGGAAGAGAAAATGGGCTATCGTGCTGAGGGCAAGGGATAATGGATGGATGACCCAAGTATATTACTTATGCCCAGGAAATAATAAGAGAAATCAAAAGACATCTCCAGTCTATTAGGTAGAATCCATTTAGTCACCTTATGGGAAGATGAGAGCAAGAAGTTGCAAGTGGCAAGGAAAGGATGCAGTTTGGGATAAGATCTGGGTTGGAAATCCAAACCCAAGCAGGAACTTTCAAAATAATGCAATCATTATTTCATTTGAGTATCTGTGAGCCTTAAGAGCAGAGAAACAAAAACTAACTTTCAGTTATGTGGAGAAGCCACAGAAAACTAAGTATCAGAAATGTAATGTTAAGTCAATGGAAAAGAAGGATTTTAATGGTGATAAATCAATTTCCAATTCAGGAATTCTGCTATATAGGAACAACTTCTTAATTTGTATTATATTATCACTAGTCAAGTGAAACTTAATTCCAAAATTGCTCCAAATCATTACTTATTAGAGAAATGCAAATTAAAGCATCTCTGAGATACCACCTCACACCTCTCAGATGGCCAATATGACCAGAAAGGACAATGATCAATGTTGGAAAGAATGTGGGAAATCTGGGACACTAATACAATGTTGGTGGAGCTGCAAACTCATCCAAACTTTCTGAAGAACAATTTGGAATTATGCCCAAAGGACAACAAAATGTGCATGCCCTTTGATCCAGCAATACCACTACTGGGTTTATACCCTGAAGAGATTATGAAAAAGGATAAATATATCACTTGTACAAAAATATTTATAGCAGCCCTGTTTGTGGTGTCAAAGAATTGGAAATTGAGTGAATGTCCTTCAATTGGGGAATGGCTTAACAAACTGTGGTATATGTATGTCATGGAACACTATTGTTCTATTGGAAACAAGGAGGGATGGGAGTTCAGGGAAGCCTAGAAGGATTTGCATGAACTGATGCTGACTGAGATGGGAAGAACCAGAAAAATATTGTACACCCTAACAGCAATATGGGGGTGATGATCAACTTTGATAAACTCGCTCAATCCATCAGTGCAACAATCAAGGACAATTTGGGGCTGTCTGCAATGGTGAATACCATCTGTATCCAGATAAAGAACTGTGGAGTTTGAACAAAGACCAAAGACCATTACCTTCAAATTAGAAAAAAAAAAAAACCTGTTATCTTATTATGTCATTTTGCTATCTCATATTTCATTTTTCTTCCTTAAGGATATGATTTCTCTCTCATCACATTCAACTGAGATCAATGTATACCATGGAAACAATGTAAACACTAACAGAATGCCTTCTGTGGGGATTGGGGGGAGGGAAGCAAGAATGGGGGGAAAATTGTAAAACTCAAAATAAATAATATCTTTCTAAAAAAAAGAAACTTAATTCAGGTAAAAATTTTGAGGCATAGAAAGCATCAGTATATTATCATATTATCCTTTCCTCTGCCAACTCTTCCCTTCTTCAATCTTCATCTGAAAGCTGAGATCCAAATTCTCCATTTTACTTCCATTTTGTTACATTAATCCCACATGGATCACTGTCTTGTCCTATCATGTGATATACCAATGGTTCCAAAAGACTTGTAAGTCCTCCCCACATTCCACTCCAACCCTTTTAGCCACTGGCAAGGATAACCCATGATTGCCCATTCCTGCCAAAATTATGTGGCTGTTCTGTAAAAGAGAGAATGTGCTGTTCATAAGATCAGAGCGAGATGTATTCCCTCTTGACATAGAAGATATTATATCCCCAGTTGAATATAATCTAAAACTTGGTATGGAGCTCCTGCTTGGGGTCAAGTAGGAGATTCTCATTCATTTCCTCTTTTAAATATATTTAGAAAATAGTTGTTGAAATAATTAAGAACTTAAAATCATTATTCAGGGTCACAGAGCTAGAAAGGAGAAATAATATAATTGACACAAAATAAAATTTAATATGCTGCATATGACCTTCCATCATCCCTTAGCAGAGAACACAGATATTTGGGAAGTCATAGATTATCAATGTGTTTGCTGTGTCGGTTCATTCTGGATGAAATGTTTTTGTTTGATCTAAGGGAGGATTTAGTTTGATGTAAAATTGTGCTATCTGAAGCTTAGCTCCACTGCCCTTCCTTTCCATCTTCCACCTAAGTGATGATTCACATTAACATAGTACTTAAATAAAATACCTCACTAGAACCTCAGAATGACCTTGTGAAATAGATAGTACAAATATTACACTCTCCATTTAGCAGATTTAGGAATTTAAGCCCAGAAATATTAAAATGACCATCTTCCTTGACCAGTATTCCATAGCCAGCAAAACTGGACCTTGAATTCATACTTTCTGACTGCTTTTGGGAAAGAACACTGGACTTGGGGACAATCTCATTGATCAATTCATATACTGTACCCTTTGGACAATGGGAGTTCATATCAACTGAGGGCATAGACAATATTCTGTGTATGATGACTAAGGAAAACTACATAATAAGTTACCTGATTTTTTATCTGCATTCAGAGAATTGGATCAAAGGTTTGGAAGAGAGGGTGCAGAAATGGGACCACATGACAATACTCTAGCTTCCTTTTGGGAAAAAAAAAATAGTTCAGTCATTTTTGAGCTTTCCTCCTTTAACCTGAGACTCAGGCAAGCCATGGATATAAGTGAGACCATAATATTCTCTATCACTCTTATCTCCTTTTACTTCTGTTTAACATGCTAGCTGTCCCTAGTCACCCACTCTCCAAGTCTTCTGCAGGCAAGGGGGTTTAAGATGAAGAAAGAATAAAATGTGAATCTTAACATCTCACAGGTAGAATTGAGGATGGAGATGAAATAGGGGCTGAGAAATATTAAGTCAAAGAATTACAGCATTTTAAAGTTGGAAGGGACTTTAGAGATCATTCTGCAAATTAGAATATTAAAGCCCAAAGAAATCCATCAATCAAGCCAACAATACACAGATCTGACTTGTAGAACAATATATATATTTTACAAACCTTACAGAGTTGTATAGATTTAAGTTGTTGCTACTGAGGAGTGGTGTGATGTATTAGAAAGAACACCAACAAAGTAGGAAGAAAGGGAGATCTGGATTTGAATCCAACTAGATATTTCATAGAGATGTGACTTTAGTCAAATTCCTTAACTTTGATTAAGTAAGCCCCAATCAATTTATTCACCTATATGGAGAGATCAATTATATGTACACCATCACAGGTAGTTTGGAGGGAACTTGAAGCTACTGTATAAATATAAGAAATTATTACAATTCACTATTATTTTTCACAAGTATCATGACTACCAAAATCAATATACCTAAAAGCTATTCATTGGATCACAGGATTAAGAAAAAACAAGAGATTAGTGATCTAACCTCACTGCTTTACAGAAAAGTGGATATCTAACATGTAAAGTAACTTAGACAAGTATCAGGGTCAGGAAACTCAAAATCCTGTGCAAGTATCAAGCCATGCTAAATACTGAGATGAACTCTTTTGGTGCTGAAAATAGATTTTTTCCTTTTATCCTAGTGCTGAATATTTTGTGGATATTCAAATTTGGGCCAAAATACAAATTTCAAAAGGGATCAATGATAGTTACAGTTTATAAATGAACCTAAAACACCTAAATAACAAAACTTGCAGAAAATATGTATTTTTTAAATATAACACTTAATGTTGACTATGTCTGTGAAAGGCAAACTGCTAAGCATTGAGAATGTAAAGAAAGCAAAAAGGCAGCCCCTACTCCCCAGGAGTTCATAGTTGAATATGCAAACAAGTATGTATAAATATACTATATGCAGGATAAACTTGAAATAATCAACAGGAAAGGCACTAGAATCAAAAGAGATCAAAAATAGTTTCCTATGGAAGATGAGATTTTAGCTGGCACTTTATGGAAGCCTAGAGATGGAGATGAGGAGGGAGAGCATTCCAGACAAAAGGAACAGTCAATGAAAATGCCTGGAGTTGGAAGATGGATTATCTTGTTAAAGGAACAGAAAGGAATCCAGTGACCCTGAAACAAAGAGTATTGGGAAGGGGAGTGTAGGATATAAGAAAACTGAAAAGGCAGAGGGGGCAGGCTGTGAAGGATGTTGAATGCCAAAGGACATTATAGTTGATTCTGGAAGGGAGAGGGAGCCAGTATTTATTGAATGGAGGAGAGGGGACTGATACGGTCTGACCTGCCCTTAGCAGAGAACACAGATATTTGGGAAGTATCATAGATTATCAATGTGTTTGCTGTGGATGAAATGCTTTTATCTGTTCTAAGCTATTGACCATATGAAAGAACCTAGAACTGAGAATAGGATAGGACTAGAAGAAAGCACAGACCTCTAATTCCAGCTCTGGTATTCACTGTCATCAGACCTTAGCAAGCCACTTCAACTGCATCACTCCTCTAGTCCTGGACCAGAAAACAATCAAAGTCATCTGGAGGCAGAAGTGGGAGGAAAAAAAAAAACTCTATAGGCTATTGTATCTGGAAATACTCCAGATTGTTTCTTTTTCTTCTCTCTTTCCCAAAAGTAATTTTAAATAGGAAAGAAATCTTATTCCTCTAATCCTAACTTCCCTGAGTTGTGCAGGAAAGTTAGAGGCCAAGGGTATATTAGTAAATGTTTAACAACAGGTTTAGGAGGTGGGGAAGGTATAGAAGACTATTCTTCTAAGTTTAATGTATATTATTAACATTTTCTCATCAACAAAAGATCAATTAAAATGAAATAAAACAAACCAAGCCCTAATTTATAGTGTTTGCTGATTTCTGAGATGCAAATGCTCACACTGGTAATTTAACTATGAACTCCAACATACCCAAGAACTCCTATCAAAACAGGAACAAACAAGAAAACTCTCTCTTCCCTCCTTTTAGTAGAACTTGTAAAAAAAAAAGAATGGCATTTCCTCCACAGCAGATCTCACCAAACTCAAGGAAGAAATCTAAATATTACAAAAATGTAGAGAATTTACCTGCTAAACTTCCAGACTGAAGAATGCTTGCAGTACATTTCATCTCTTGACCCAGGCCCAATTTGATTCGATCTAACATATATTTGTTGAATATCTGCTTTGTAGAAGCTATACTGATTATGTAGAAGGGCATTTTTTTATATAAAAGATTTTTATTTATTTTGAATTTTACAATTTCCCCCCTAATCTTGCTTCCCTCCCCCCACCCCCCACAGAAGGCAGTCTGTTATTCTTTACATTGTTTCCATGCTACACATTGATCTAAGTTGAATGTGATGAGAGAGAAAACATATCCTTAAGAAAAATAAAGTATAAGAGTTAGCAAAATTATGTAGTAAGATAAATGGTATTTTTTTTTTTAATCAAAGGTAATAGTCTTTGGTATTTGTTCAAACTCCACTATTCTTTTTCAGGATACAGATGGTATTTTCCAGCACAGATACCCCAAATTTGTGCCTGATTGTTGCACTGATGGAATGAGCAAGTCCATTGAGGTTGATCATCGCTCCCATGGTGCTGTTAAGAGTGTACTCATCTCCCTCAGCATCACTTCATGCAAATCTTTCAGGGCTTCCCTGAATTCCCATACCTCTTAGTTTATAATAGAACAATAGTGTAGAAGGGCATTTTTAAAAACGTAACTTTGTAAAGGATTGAGTCAGGAGGCTTCAAAACCTGTCTTAGACACTTGATATTTATTAGCTGTATGACCTTGAGCAAATCACTTAACCTTAGCATAAATAAATAATGAAGACCACCAAGAGCTTACAATCTAATGGGAATAGGAGAGGAGGAAGACAAGTACACAAATATACCAGGAAAAAGTAAGAAAAAAGCAAGAAAGAGATTTAGACAAAGAGAGATCTATGAGAAATCTGCAGAGGTCCTTTCCTTAGTGAAGGTAGAGATCATTGGAAACTGAAGGACAGGCTTTCTGTAGATGATATCAGAATTAGGCTTTCTAAGAAGTAAATTCTAAGAAGTAAATTCTAAAAATGAAAGTCCAATAAAGATAAAGGGGATAGTGTGAGTAAATGTAGTTCAATTTGGCTGAAACACTGAATACATGAAAGGGAAAACAACATTAAACTAGTTGGAGAAAGAGAAGAGAAAAGGGATTGGATGAAAGAGATAAGGCAGAAGTGAATGGACTTGGATGCTGATAAGAACCAAAGGTGACTGACCCTAAGGTTAAGAGCTTTGGGTAAGTAGGAAGCCAGGAAGAAAGGCAGATTTTTTGAGGGAAAGAACAGTTCAGATTTAAATGTGTTAAGTTTAAGGTGTTGGGGCAGGAAATGTTGGGCTTGAAGTCATCCATAAAGACATAAAAACTGAAGCCAGTGGATATCACCAAAGAGTCTAATGAGAAAAGGACTGAAAAACAGGAGCTTGAGGGAATGACAACAGAAAGATGAAAAAAAAACCCCAGTAAAACACGAATAAAGAACAGTCAAAGAGGGGGTAGAAGTAGAACCATACATCGTATAACAGAATTTGAGGGACAAAAAAAAAAATTAAGGAGGAATAATCCACAGGGTCAAATGTAACATTGAGAAGAAACACAAAGTCCAGTGTATCTTAATGTAAGAGGTCATGAAACCTCAGACAATGAAGTTTCATTTGAGCAGCAGGGACAAGAAAACATTGCAGGAGGGTGTAAAATGAGTATCTGGTAAGGAAGCAGAAGTCACACTACTCCTTTGAAGAATTCAGAAATGAAGAAGAGAGAGAAAGGATAATGGATGGGGAAAAGGTGCTTTTCGTTAGTTTGCCACTAGGATAGCAAAAACTTGAGTATATTTGTGGACCAAGGAAGAAGCCAGCAGAGATACCAAGATTGATTTTTCACAAAGAAAAGTAGAAAAGGTGATAAAGACCCAAAGGGACACCCAATTTGACCCCAGACCTTTAATTTATAAGAGTGAAGGCAAAAAGGCAGTGTTGGCACAGAAGATAAATCAAGATCTGAACTTGAAATCAGAAAAAAACTGGATCCCAGAGAGTAGGGACTACTAAAATTAAGTTGAATCCTACCGATAAGAGAATTCTCTTTATTTTCTGATAATCTAAGGTCTGGTTGGGGCAGAGGGCAGCAGGAGAAGAAAGAGGAGAAAATAATGTCAAGAATAGGATATTTGATTAACTGATATTCAACAGAAGTCCTTGAGGGAAAATTTGTTGAATTTCATTGTTATTTTATAAAATGTTTCCCTGGTTCTTTACTTTTGATCCATTCAAATCTTCCCAGATTTTTCTGCATTCATCTCTTTTATCATTTTAGATACAAAATGAGAATTTGTTTTGCTTGACTATGCAAATTTGCTAACAGGATTCCATTTTCCAGTTTTTTTGGAGTGAGTGAAAACAAGTAAGGAGATAGAGAAGAGTAGCTAACAAAAGGGAAAAAGGGGGGAAAAAAGAAAAAAACTAAAGTAATTTTAATGTATAAAACAGATCAGAAGACCAGAAAAAAATTAGAAAGGCAGGATAGATTTGAAAGCTAAGTGTTGAATCTTGCACATATATTTTCAAATTATTTATTTTTAAAATAAATATTTTATTTTATTTATTTTAGTTTTCAACAATCATTTTTACAAGGTTTTTTGAGTTTCATCTTTTTCTCCTTTCCTTCCCCCTCCTCCTGTCAGAAAGCAATCTAATATAGGCTATACAAGTATAACCATATTGCATATATTTTAAAAGAAAAACATGCTATACTTTTTATATTACCATGGGGAAGTGGTCATTTTCTATATTTGTTAAATATAGAATTTTTAAGAATTACTTTGTAAATAATTTACTGTACTGCTGAAGGACAGAGGAGTTTATATCAGTAAAAGGTAAAATAAAAAGTATGTAACAAGTCATCTCCCCCACTTCCTTCCAGCTGGGTCTCCTTGAGAATTAAAGCATTAAGAGTCTCAAGTGACTGTTTTTGGTCTTTCAGTCTTCAATGCCTTATGCCTAATGGGAACTTAATTAAATATCTATTGAATTCAAAAAGTGAAGTTTAGAATGGGAATGTTGAAGAGTTCAGTTTAAATCCAATTCCAAGAATGCAAGGGAGACAATCAATCACTATACAACTCTGATTCATATTTACCAGGTCTGAGACTGAAATTTAATTGTGGTTACTAACACCTGTGAGTGTTTATGGAGCAATATTGTCAGCTTATTCATTTTCCTTCCTTCCCTCGGGCCCTCCATCCTACAACATAACCCTAGTCTAGACTCCTAATTAGTGTCCCCACCTTAAGGCATTCTCCTTTCCAATCCATCCTCCACACAGATACCAAAATGATATTTCTTTTTTTAAAAAAGATAAATTTATTATTTATTATTAACATTCTTTTCTTTTTAAATTTTGAGCTGCAAAGTCTCTCCCTCCCTCCCACTTCTCTCCCACCTACTGAGAAGGCAAGCAATATGCTGTCAATTATACATATGAAATCATACAAAACATATGTCCATATTAGCCATATTGCCAAAGGGAAAAAAAAAAGCAAAAATGTGAGAAAATTATACTTCAATTTGCCCTTAAGAGTTCATCATTTCTCTCTCAGGAGATGGACAGCATTTTTTCATCATGAGTCCTATGGAATTGTCTTGGATCACTTACTGATCAGAGTAGCCAAGACTTTCACAGTTGATCATCATTATACCATGACTATTACTGTGCACAATTGATCTCCTGTTCTTCTCACTTCACTAAATGATATTCCTAAAACCCAGGTCTGACCAAGTTATTCTCTGGCTCAATGCCAGGGTCTCCCTATTACTTCTAGGATCAAATATGAACTCCTGTTTGGCACTTAAAGCCCTTTACAATCTGGTTCCAAGATATCTTTCTAGGTTTTCATTATGTTTACTCTTTTATTCAAGCCAACTTCTCAGTCAAGCCAAACTGGCCTTCCTGCTGTTCCTCACCTTCTACCTTTAATCTCCACACCTTTGCAAAAAAAAAAAAGTATTCCCCTATTGCACCTCCTTACCTTCCCCTGGTAGGCTCCCTAGTGACCTTCAAAGATCATTTCAATCACTATTTCCTCCATGAAGCTTCTCATGAAGCAGTTGCTAGTGCCCCTAACAAATGACCTTATCTTTATATTGTATATGCTTATCTATATGCATGTTTTCTCCTCTAATGGAGGAGGCAGGGATTGGTTTTTGTCTTTGTATCACCAGTGATTGGTGCATAACAGTTGATTAATAAAGGCTTGTTAGTTCATTGGAAGAATACTTCTATAATCTTGTCTAAAAAGGAACGCTTATCCACACAATGACCAACCACAATTCTAGAATACTTATGGGAAAAAAGGTCAGCTCCCTTCCAGACAGGGAGGAAATACATACACATACACATACACACACACACACACACACACACACACACACACTAAACATATATAGGCCAATATGGAAATTTGTTTAAATATATATTCATAATGGGCTTGTTTTTTCTTGCTTTCTCAGTGTAGGGAGAAGAGAATGTGAACTAAAAATCAAATCAAATTGAATTTTTTTTAAAAAAGAAAACTTTAGCCTATGAAACCATAGCATTCAAAAAGCATGTATTAATTTCCAGGTAGGTGTCAGATATTGTACTAATGCTCAGTGATTTATAAAAAAATGAAGACAGTTAAGTGGTGAAATGGATAATCCTAGAGTCACTAAGACTTGCAGTTCAAATGCAGCGTCTGCTACTCATAGGCTGTGTCTTTGAGCAACTCACTTAACATCAAAGCCTGCAAAAGGAGAAGAGAACTTACCTTCCAGGGTTGTAAGATAAAATGAAAAATATGTCAAGCACTTAAGAGTATATTAGATTTCATCATCATTACTATGAAAACAGTACCTGCCCTCAGGGAGCTTCTGAACTACCACAATGGACTCCTGGCACACCAGTAATGCAACTTTTTCCCCACTTCCAGCCATTTCTGCTCATTCTGCTTCCTTCAGGAAGCTTTCCCAAATTAGCTGCCATTAGACTTTCTGTAGTTTACAGTCATGGCTATTTTGTTTCCCCTCTTAATTAGAAAATACCCTACCTCTATCCCAAGCTCTAGATCGGAGACTGGTGCCTGATAGCTAAGAAAATATTCATTGATATTCAAGTATATGTAGGAAGGGAGCCAGTAAAGTATGAAATTAATAAGGTCAGAATCAGATAATCTCATGCAAACCTGTTGGCTTCACACCAAGGAAGACTGTTCTGTGGGGTTCAAGTGGTAACAGAAGAAAGAATAAAAGAGGTAGTTAGGTGGATGGTGGATGGATGCTGGATGTGGAATCTGGAAGTCTTAAGTCAAATCTTGCCTCACACATTTACCAGCTGTTTGATCTTAGGCAATGTGCTTAAACTTTTTTGGCCTCAGTTCCTTTATTTGTAAAATGGGGATAATAATGTGAAGATCAAATGAGATAATTACTTAAAGTGCTTTGCAAACTTTACAAGACATATAAGTTTTAGCTATAAGTATTAGAAATAACTTTGTTTTTAGAATTCAGAGCACCTAATTTTGAAATCTCAGGGGCAGCTAGGTGGCACAGTGTTTAGAGTACTGGCCCTGGAGTCAGGAGGACCTGAAGTCAAATCTGGCCTCAGACACTTAATAATTGCCTAGCTGTGTTACCTTAGGCAAGTCACTTAACCCCATTGCCTTAAATTTTAAAAAACAATGCTATCTCTATGAATTTGAAAAGATCCCTCACCTCTCTTGGTGTGTTTTCTCACTTGTAAAAGGGAAAGGATTTGAGATTGACTGACAAAATTTATCAAAAATCATCTCTTAAATGAGTTCTGTATGAGGAGTTGGGGGATATAAAATACAAAAAAAATGAAACAATCTCTACTTGTCGTTTCATGAACTCCAAAAAACCTTAATTGGACCAATTCAATGACAAAATGAGCACAATAACAAAAAGGATGGGGCCACAAAAAGCTTCCATTGCTATAGAAAAATTAACAATTAACAAAAATACTCTATTAATGAATAGTTAGGGACCAGTCTTTGTAAATAAAGAATACTTATATAGATAGGTATGTGGCAATATATTCAGCATCTACTTGTAAGGCCATAGCCCAAATTTGCAGTTCCTCCAATCCACTCCCTTTCTTAATCTTCTCAATCTTCTACTGTAGAGAGGGAGGTGAATAGGCTTTATAATGGAATCAAAAGTCTGATATTCTAAGCAAGATAAGAGAGCTCAGTCCCCAGAGTTCCAGTCAGTCAGAGCTGTACTCATGAAGGGTGCGTATCCCCCCTGGAGGGAGATGAACATGAAGAAAAGAAGTAAAGGAGAGCATGACCAAAAAAAAAAATTTGAAAAGAAAAAAGCAGAGGAAGAAAGGAAGGGGGGGGAAAAAGAAGGGAAGGGTAAAGAGGCGGTGGAAAGGATATGGTAAAGAGGGCTTTGAACATATCTGCTGGTTTCCCATAGTGAGTAGAGTGCTAGATCTGGAATCAGGAAGAACTGAATTCAAATATCACTTCATGAACTTACTATGTGACACTGGGCAAGTCATTTAAACTTCTGTCTGCCTCAAATTATTCATTTATAAAGGGGGATAATAACTCCTATTTCCCAGGGTTGTTTGGGAATAAAATGAGATATTGATAGTTTTGATAACCTCAAAGTGCCAAATAATGTCATTATCATCATCATCTTTGTCATCATCATCATCATCATTTAGTAAACCAAAAGATTCCTGAAACCACCTTAAGGTCTATTCCCAAGGATATTTTACTGGCAGTTATAGATTCCGCCATTCTCAAGCAGAATTCCTGCCAGCCCTCAGTGTTCCTCTCCATATCCTACCCTCTCAAGTCCCTCTAGCAAAACATTGTTAAGGAGATTGCCCTTCTCTGATCCTTTAGCTGAGACCCTTCCCCCTTCCCCACTCAAATTTTCTGAAAGCATTTTTGTCTGAACCTTTTCTGCATTTTTACATTACAAGGTAAATTACCTGTGTACAGGTAAAATCCCTTCTCTTAAGACTGTACCAGAGCCACCATAAGGGTGGTGACTTATTTTTCACCTTTGTGTCCTCTTGTGCATTGAAAGAAGGAAAAAGTGGAGTGGGGGAGAAAGTCCTTAGATTTTTCTTGGTGTAGATAGGAACTACCAATTAGTATTGCCATAGGGCAATACAATCTTAGAGAGTTGCCTTGAACTTAATAGCATAACTTTTGGGGCAATTGTAAAGATTACTGGAGAGAGCTCAATATAAAAGAAATTAGGGAACCAAAAGGCAAATGACAATGAAGTGATGAAGTTCCCCATTCCAGAGCAAGATTCAGTGGAATGGAGAAGACAGGTAACTTCCACAATCTGTACCATGTGAAGGTGGAGGGTCTAGGGAGAGCAGGGTTGTAAAGCTCAGTGATCTAAGCCTTGGGACTCTGAGCAAAGGGAATATGGACAGCGGCTTTTAGGGAAGCTTTCTGAGATCTAAGAGAAAGTAACTTCTATTTTCATTCCCAACTCTAACCCCCAAGGCCAGGCACAATCTAAATAGGCTAAAGAGGAGGAGGTTTTGCCACAAGACTACTACTCCCACATTAGTTTCATTCTGCCTGGCCTTAGAGAATTCTAACCTTGGAGATTTCATTCCTTTGACTTTTCGGTCTCCCTAGATTCCTTAACAAAATACGCTTGGGAAGGGGAAACATAAAACCAATATTGGGTAATAATAGGGATTAGTTTTTCAAATACTTCCAATTCTTTTTTTTTTAAGTCCCTGGAAGTGAGACAAGGAGTCACTGGACTGGAACCAAGATTCAGGATGGGCAGGGCAGGAGAGAGGAGCTAGGGAAAGGGAGAGCGGGGGAGCTCATGTCACCCCTCGACATCCCCCAGCCCTAAAAGGTGAGCCCGGCTGTGTGGGAGCTCCCCATCTCTCGGGTAGGTGGGGATGGTGATGGGAAGGAGCCCCAAGAGAGTGCCCGGCGGCAAACTTCGCATCTGCTTCATCCTTTCCTTCCGCTGCCAGAGATGCTGCCGGCAGCTCCCCGTCCCTCTCCTTCGGGGGGAAGGGTCCCACTCCTTGGGGGTCCCTCTTCTTGGGGGGTCCCACTCCTTGGGGGTCCCACTGCTTGAGGGGGTCCCACTCCTTGGGGGGTCCCACTCCTTGGGGGTCCCACTCCTTGGGGGGGTCCCACTCCTTGGGGGTCCCACTCCTTGGGGGTCCCTCTTCTTGGGGGTCCCACTCCTTGGGGGTCCCACTGCTTGGGGGGTCCCACTCCTTGGGGGGTCCCACTCCTTGGGGGTCCCACTCCTTGGGGGTCCCACTGCTTGGGGGTCCCTCTTCTTGGGGGGAAGGGTCCCTCTTCTTTCGGGGGGTCCCTCTGCACCGTGCGGTCCGGCCTCGGGTCAGCCTCCCCCGGAGCACGCCCTCCGGACTTCCCCGGCTCTCGGAGAGGGGAGAAGAGGGGCGCCCGGGTGGACGGGGCAGATGGCGGCCGAGAGCATCGGCGGCGGCCGAGCTGGGCAGCGCGTCCGCCCCGCTCCCCCCGCCCCTCCAAGTGCCACGAGCTCGGGGGAGCGGGCACCGCGAGGACAAAGGCTACTCACCGAGGCTGCGAGGGCGGCCCGGGGCCGGGGGACGCGCTCCGCTCCGCTCCGCCCGGCGGGCGCGGCCGCCCAGCTGCGGGGCAGCGCTCGGAGGAGGCAGCGCAGCGAGGAGGAGCAGCGCCGGGCAGCTGGAGCGCCCCCGGGACGGGCTGGAGGGCGGGGCGAGGGCGAGGGGCGGCAGGCAGCCGCGAGCCTCCCGCGCCCAGTGCCCGGGCTGCCGGCGCCCGTGGGGCACCGCTCATTTGCATGTCATTTGCATGGTGATCGGTGAATGGACGAGCGGACAAGCACCCCCGGCCGTGCCCGCGTCCCCTCCCGCGCCCTTCGCTAGGGTGCCATCCCTCTGGGAGAGCCTGAGACGCGCGCGATGCCTGCTCGCACCTTCGGCTTCCTCTCCCCTCAACCGGGAGCAACTTTCTTCCACTATTTGGGACTATCCTTGAGATTTGCCGAGTACTCCCCGGCCTTGAACTCACCTGGTCCTCACCACCCTGCCAGGTGAGGCGATCACAGTACACCTGTCGGGTGCCCTCCAGCCAGAAAGAAGGCCTCTCTGCCCTGTCCTGACTGCCAGTCACCTAAACACACTGCATTAAAAGACACAAAGACTGCCCCCAAGCGAAGTACAAATGGTTTCATTTATATATATATACATATATATTTGTATTATGTATATGTATTATATATTTATATCTTTATATACATATATTTATATGTGTATTATATATTATATAATACATTTTATATGTGTGTATTATATATTTATATATGTGTATATTATATATTTATATGTGTATATTATATATTTATATGTGTATATTATATATTTATATGTGTGTATTATATATAGTTATATATGTGTGTGTTAAATGTGTATATACACATGAACATATATATATATATATATATATATATATATATATATATATATATATATATATGTGTGTGTGTGTATAAAGTACATTCATTTTACTCACCTTTTTACCCCTTAGGTGCCTGACAAATATGAGGTGAATTGAATTGACTAGGATGCCCACAACCATTTTCTCCCGTAGTTTGTATCAGCTACTTAATAACCAACACAGAGTGTTAGCCCATTTTTAACAAGGAAAACAAAAAATGTTATTGGTAAAAACAAAGCCAGAAAAGAAATCTCACATTGTGGCTTGCTGAAAATGGGGGGGGGGGGGGGGAAGAGGAGCAGAAAGATTAAAAAGAAAAAAGAGAGAAATGGGAACTCATATTTACTCACCTGAAATGGATTTCCCAACTTCCACCCACTATCTTGCCCTTGCTTCACAGTGAATTAGCTTGACCCCCCTCTTTCCTGCTCATGTTATCTCCTTTGCCCCACATCTAGATGACTTCCTCTCTTAGCTATATTTAAAGAACCTCTTATTATTGGTTTTGGACATACTTTCAAGTTCCTACTTAAATTATTTTGGGGAAAAACAAATTCTTTGGAACTAGCCTAATTTCTAGTTTGCACCTGACTTAAGATATTTTGTGGGCTTCCTTTTCTCCTCACTTGAACTTTGTTGGCATTTTTTGAAACGCATTTCTTTCCTTGAAATAGCTTCTATTTAGCTGTAAAAGCAGGTCCTCTCCTAAAAATGTGATAGACATTCAAATACCTCAGTATTTAATATGTGATTATACTATATTTCTCCCCAGAAAATAGTCATTGAGCATCTTTCTGTGAGATTCATTTGTAATTCTATCTTTCATAATAAATGAATTTTTAAAAAAATCATAATTCTTTTTTTAAAAAAATCAATTGATTTCTGATTTTGCCTTTTCCATGAGGATATTGAATTTAACACTCATTACTACATTGTGACATCTGTAAGAATAACTACCTCTTTTTTCTTCATTTTCATACTTGTAATTCCCATTCATAGTATTGAGATAGTTGGGGTTGTGACTTGTCCAAGATCACAAAACTAGTTAGTATCAAGTATCTGAGGCCCGATTTTAACTCAGATTTTCCTGAATCCAGGGTCCATACTCTACCCACTGCATCATATGCTTAGAATCTTATGGTTTGCAAAGTACTTTTCTCACAACAATCCTTTATTGAAAATAGTGCAAATATTATCATCTCCATTTCATACATGAGAAAAATGAGGCCAAGACATCTGTCCTCATCTTTTTGTTGCTGTTGGATATTACTGCTGATGTTTTACAAGTCATTTTTCATTTTTTTATAACTACTGTCTGAAATTATTTATTTTTTTTAATATATGTCATTTCATTTTATTTTTTCCAATTGCATGAAAGATGATTTCAACATCAATTTTTGTAAAATTTTGAATTCCACATTTTTCTGTCTCCCTCCTTTTTCTTCCCCTCTCCCCTTGACAGTGAGTAATCTGATATAGGTCATATATATATATATATATATATATATATATATATATATACAATCATATTTTAACACATGATATTTTTTAAATAGCAGAGAAGTTATAAACTAAGACAGCATAGCTGACCTGATGAACTAAAGAAATAGAAGAAAAGTCGATTTCCTGATTAATTATACATAAAGGAAAATTAGTCTCTCTGCAACTCTCCTGTCAATATCAATTCACTCCATTTATTAAGTTGTTGTTGCTGTTCAGTCATATCTAAGTCTTCATCATCCCATAGACCATAACTATCCATGGGGTTTTCTTAGCATAGAACCTGGAGTGGTTTGTCATTTCCTTCTTCAGTGGAAATATTAAATGACCTGCCATGGTTACACAGTTAAGAAGCGTAGAGACCAGATTTGACTCAGTTCTTCCAGATTATGAGTCCAATACTCTATCACCAGCTACCTCTCTATTCCCCATCCATTTATTAAGTATATATAAAATGTAATGAGCTAGAATACTAAGGAAAGAAAGGGTAGATAAGATAACAGAAGCTTATATTTAATAGAAAAGATTCCACATGTATACCAGTAACTATAACTCTAATGAGAATACAATACAAATTAGATATACAGAATATAATGATACAAATAAGAATGTACTTCTCAGAGAAGTATAAACTGTGCTAAGATCAAATAAATATCATTTCAGATTTCCATGGATTGTGGAGAGTATTGGAAGATAGATCCTGCATCAACTATATGCCCATATAGTCCTATGACTGACTCCTGTGACCAAAATAGTAACTTGAGGAAAAGGTAACATTTTGGAGAAGGAGAATAATATGCATAGATGAATAAAATTCTGAAACTGTTTCTGTAAAAGTATTGTCTATACATGAGTAAAGTACATTGTTGCTTTTTTTGTGTTCCCTATACAGGGGATTTAAGTCAGGTGTTTGGGAATCCAGAAAGAAGCCAGCGATTAGGATATCTGTATTATGTACTTTTAAAAAATCTTTTTATTGATATATTTGATTTTGACACAATTTCCCAACACACTTTCAAACAGACTGTCCACCACCAATGGCATTTCCTCAAGACATCTAGGCAACAGCCTTTATCACGAGAGACCAGAAGCAGCAATGCTCAAAACCCCTGGACAGTTAACTGTTGGTAAGGATTGAGGACTTATATTGGGCAGTTCCACAATGTGTGTGTGTAGCAGGGAGGTGAGAGGTTGGGGGGGTCATATCTGAAAAATGTCAGTTCCACCCCCCAAAAATATCAAGCAGCTCTTCCTAATTTTCAATTCAGTTCCACAAAAACTTATTAAATGACTATAATGTGCAAGACACTAGAATAAGTACTTTCAAGACTAGAATTATTTTAACTTTAAGACAATTTATCTGTGCACCCTTTTTTGGGTCCCCAGACAAACCAACATAGAAGAAAATAGTGTTGAAGAAAATTCTTCTTAGTATAAATATGCCTATTTTTACTACCTCAGTATAATCTGCTATCTCTAGACTCCATCTGCCAGGCACAGCCTTTCCACTTCCTTGCCTTGCTCCCTATCACTTTGTCATTGTTGCTCTATCATGATTACAAGAAGAAGAAAAAGAAGGCAGAGGATGGAAGGGGAGGAGACCAGAGGAAGAGGAAGAGAGAAATGCAAATATCACCATTTTCCCAATTTCACAGGATATGACTAGGGCGCCAGAAAACTGCCAACTTAATTTACTAGTCTAGTAACCCTTCTTCTTTCTCATTGGCCTTTCCATTTAAAATAAAATTACTCTGTGTGTGTGTGTGTGTGTGTGTGTGTGTGTGTGTGTGTGTGTGTGTGTGTGATTTGCTCCACTCAATTCTTTAAAAGCAGACAGTTTAGGGGTATTGGTGTATAAGAGTGTAGGTGTCCTTCACTTTATCCTGGACCTGATTTGCGATTTCCTTCCCTAGTTCATTTTGCAAATGGGAAAACTGAGGAAAACAGGGTTAAATGACTTGCTCAAGATCACACAGCTAATAAGTATCTGAGGCCAGATTTAAACTCAGGAAAGATTATGAGTCTTCCTAACTCCAAACCTGGCATTCTATGCATTCCACCATCTAGCTGTTCTTATTATAAGACGTAGTTTTCTTCAAAGCGATTTGTATCTCTCACTTTGAAGCAACCTCTGAATTGCTTTAGAGGTAATTCTAACCCAAGAGAGGTTTGAGACTGGGCTCCCTAGTTAATTATATTCTGAATGTTGTCAAAAGACTTATAGACACCTCCAGATTTAGAGGAAATATCCTGTAGTTTTTAAAAATAATTTTATTTATTTTTCTCTCTTTTTTTAATTTTTAAATTGCTTCCTTTCTCCTTTAAAAAATTGTAATCTGATTTTTATTGAAGCCTTTTGTTTTTTATATTTAATTTCTGAATATATCCATCCCTTGGGCATATATCCATCCCTTGGGCATACCTCTTCATATCCATAAATTCCCACTGTAAACTTGCTTTCTGGTAAAAATATATTCTTCCCAAGCAGCAGTTCTGCATACATCTGTGGTAGGACTAATGGCCTAGCATATGTAGCATCTATGGCAGGGGAACTTGATTAATTATACTTCTATTTATTCTAGTTTAACAACCAATTATTTCTTCAACTCAATTTTTAAAAATCAGATAATTTAATTAGGGGTATTAACGTATGTAGGTATCCCTCACTTGTACAGAATAAATAGAGGCAGTATGACAGAGGGATCAGAAAGAAAGCAAGAGAAAAGCACTGTAGCTGTTGTTCAGTTACTTAGTCCTGCCAATCCATAGCAAGCCAGGTCCTTCAGTCCTCTACTTTTTCCTGAAGTCTACCCAAGCTCATGTTCCTTGCTTCCATAACACTGTTGACTGATCTCATCCTCTGCTGTCCCCTTCTCCTTTTGTCTCTAATCTTTCCTCACATCTGGGTCTTTCCAGTGGGTTTCATCTTATTAAGTGGCCAGTATATTTAAGCTTCAGTTTCAGTATTTGATCTTCCAGCAAATAACCTGAATTAATTTCTGTAAGTTTTGCTGTCCAAGGAATTCTCAAAAATCTCCAGCACCACAATTTGAAATTGTCTGCAGCTCTAGGGCCAGGCTCAAGAAAAGGTGTTGACATGTATGAGTGGAGAGCCTTCACCCAGAACTTCCCTGTCCCTATGAAATCAGTCTCAGTTTCTATTCCTGCATAAGTGTGGATTGCTATTATTGTTATTTCTAGAAAAGATTTCTATAATCAAATTTATGTATCATAATTCTGCTTGATTCTAAAAATGGAAAGGTGAGCCTCTAGGGGGAAAAAAAATCAGCCTCAATTCATTTGATCAAGAATTTAGCAAGCTTTTGTAAAACACATTTAAAATAATTTCTGATGAATTTTTTTCTCAAAATAAATTAAGAATATCAATGTAGTTACTACTATTATTATTTTTCACAGGATAATTTCAATGTCTAGAGGAAAAACAATGCTAGATCAGTGGAACAGAAAAATGTAATGTGAAAAATTCATTTACCTCTCAAGTTTCTTCCCACCATGCCCAAATCCTGACAATTTTTTCTAAATTTTATTTTCTTATTTATTTAAGGCAATTGGGTTAAGTGACTTGCCCAAAGTCACACAATTAACTAAGTGTTATTAAGTGTCTGAGACCTTATTTGAACTCAGGTCCTCCTGACTCCAGGGCAGGTGCTCTATCCACTGCATCACTTAGCTGCCTCCATCTAGGAATTTTTTCAGATTTTTTAAAATAAGCTTTTATTAAGGACTGACTGTGCCAGGCTCTATGTATTTTTTCTTTTTTTTCTTTTCAAAACAATGGAGCGAAGTGACTTGCCCAAGGCCAAGCTGGGTAATTTTAAGTGTCTAATGCTGAATTTGAACTCAGATCCTCCTGACTCCAGGGCTGGTGCTCTATCCACTGTGCCACCTAGTTGCCCCCAATATTTTTAATGAATAGATATAAGGCAGGGTACTTCCTTGTTCAAAGACAGTAAATGGTTCCCTTCTGCTCACCAAATAGAATTCCAAACCCTTTAACAAGTAATTTTAAAAATTATTTCTGTGAATAGAAACAATTTATTAATAAGGTCTTTTTCCATTGTTTTGAAAATTATTTTATGTTCTCCTATGAGTATGTGTTATCATAACTTATATGCCCCAGACCCAAAGCCCATCAGTATGGGATGTTTTTTTCCCTCATTGATGGAGATCAATGACTCATGTAGGGCAGAATTGTGAAGATCAGAACTCTATTCTCATCAGGTTTCCTGGAGTTCACTTCAAGTCTTCCTGAAGTTGCTTCAGGTGCTTCTGGTTTCCAATTTTGAGAGAGAACATGGAGGGAGTCAATTCCACTTTGGGTTGCTGAAGGAAAAACCTGGGGAGACATGAGAGGAGTTAGCATCATCCATCAGTCCCTATTCCCAGCTTCTTCTCAGGTGAGGTCTAGAACACACACATTCTCTCTCTCAGTTAAGCTGAGTCATCTGGATCCCAATGGGAGAGCTCTTTTACTTTGTATTGTCTGGTATATATATTCTCCTCTGTATAACTTCTCTGATTTCTGTTTTGCTCTAATTTGAATAAATGAATTTTCTTGGTTAAGTGCTTTTTAAGTTCATTGTGGATCTGGTATTTGGTGGGAAGGGAACCATACTATGAATATTCAGCCTGGGGTCTTGCTTTTCCCCACTCATAAAATAGCAGCTAGAAATTAGCTTGAACCTGACCCCATGGTAAGTGATTTTTAAATTATAATATAATATAATGATTTATATTATATATCTAGCATATATTATATTATATTATATTATGTTATATTATATTATATTATTATATTTATTATATTAATTATATGTATGTTCTGCCTCCCTTCAAGCACACAATGACACCTGTAGGCAACCCTAAGAGGAATCATGCCATCTATAGGGACTCTACACTTACATTATATTTTTTAAAATTCATATTTTTATCTTTTATTTTTAACCACATCTTTATTTCTGAATATGTGCATCCTCTCTTTCCTATCCATTAAGCCATCAGTGTAATATAGAATAACAAATAGAGAAAAAATAAAGCAGTTCAGAAAAACTAACATATGAATTGTATCTGACTATATGCACAATGCTCCACACCCATAATCTCCTGTTTCAGTAAAAAAAAAAGGGAGGGAGAGAATCTTCAGCTTACACATCTCTTTCTTTACAACAACCTAGGGAGGTAGATGCTTATCCCCTTTTTTAGATAAAAAAACTGAGGCTAAGTGGTTAAGAGACCCATCCAGGGCCACACAGTTACAGATACTGAATTTAGACTCTGCTCTCCTTGGCCCTAAGTACAGAACTCTTATTCTTTTCTAAGTATTGAGATAATACATAAATTATTATAATGAAAGCAAAGGATTATAGACCAAATAAACAAATGATTATAAACAGCAAATGAAACACAAAGGAGTCTTTGATTGATTTCTTCATATGACTGTCACCCTTGAAAATTACATCTACTTGCAAACACATCTCTCAATGACCTCTCCCAGGAATTATTTGTGGGTGGATGGTTTATTCTGTGAATTATAAACCAAGATGTAGTAGAAGTTATGCAGAGAAAAGATGTAGAGGATTATGAATATAGAAATTGGGTAGAGATGTAAATTGACTACCACCTACTCTTGAGATGTAAATTGACTACAAGTAGGGAATTATGATTGTAACAGAAACAAAATTTGTAATATTTTAAAGGCTACTAATCTTGTCAAATTGGATGGAGATCCCCATTCTTAATGTAAATTCACTACTATCTTTGTTTAATGTAAAATTTGTATCTTGATCTCCTTAGGCTTCACCTTCTACCTAGTTCCCAGTCCAGGAAGAGGAAGGGAAACTACTTTTTGCCCTCAGGATAAGGACAGGCCTATAAAAATCTGGGTGGGACCTCTGCTCAGGGCCCGTCTTCTCTGTGCAAGTCTTCTCCAACTCCCTGCCCCAGTCAGGCTCAGCTTGACTTTTTATCTTTATCTACCATTTTCTTAGGTGGTGTAACTTCTTTTAATAAATTTTTGTTTTATTTCCACCCTTGCTTTCCCAAGTCTGAATAATGATTCCTCATAGGCAGAACCAAACTCAAGTAGCCATCGGCCACAGAAAGGGTACAAGTTTGGGAGCAAGTCTAAATACCAGCTTTTCCACTTACCATGTGGACAAATAAGTCACTCAGTTTCCCTTAGCCTTCATGGTCTTCAGTTGTTTTCGGTTTGTCTAACTTTATGACCTCATTTGTTTTTTTTTTAATTGGGGTAAGATACTGGAGTGGTTTGTCATTTCCTTCTCCAGCTCATTTTTAGATGAGGAAACTGAGACAAATAGGGATAAGCAACTTACCTACAGTCACACAGCTAATAAGCTTCTGAGTTAAGATTTGAACTTAGGAAAATTAATCTTCCTTGTTCCCAATCCAATGTGCAATCCATTGTGCCACCTAGCTGCCTCTTTGAGCTTAATTACTTGATCTATTAAATTGAATAGTATTTTACTATCTTCAAGATTCTTGTGAGATCAAGTTACATAAAGAGTGATACACATTTTGTCTATCTAATCTTAAAGAAGGAATGTGAGGACTATGTGGATGTTCAGGTTCCGCTAGAATGTAAAGGGAGGATTGTTAGTTTACATTACAAAGACTAGGGTCTGCCTATATTGTTGTCTATGGGCAAGGTACTCAAAAACTGATGAGATTGCCCTACCTCTTTTTAAGTTAACCTGGAGTCTTGAAGTTCTCCTTTGTTCATGCTCATTAGTATAATGAACAGGGCTGGGAAATGTGTGGGGATCAATGTATTGATTAGATTGTGACCCCAGCCTATGATTGGCATGAGTGGACAGGAACAAGGCTTTTCAAAGTGCATAAAAGATCTTGCATTTTGGGATTTCCTGGCACTTCTCTCTCACCTGGAGACAGTTGTGCCATTTTGTTAAGATATCTTAATAAAAACCATTTTAGGGGCAGCTAGGTGGCAGAGTGGATAGAGCACCAACCTTGAAGACAGGAGGACCTGAGTTCAAATCCAGACTCAGACACTTAATTACATAGCTGTGTGACCTTGGGAAAGTCACTTAACCCCATTGCCTTAAATAAATAAAAATTTTTAAAAATAGCCAAGCCATCTATAACAGGAAGGAACTGTGTTTTATATAAATTCTATGTACGAGAGTGATTATAGGTTGTAGTTTGGAATGAAGATCACAACAAGGAGGTGATGCCATGACATTAAATGAATAGTGTTTTAGTAAGGGCGTATTTCCCTAAGTCACCAGACCAGTTTATTTTCTCCAGAGCTTTGATCAGTGGTCAGATATGGATCAGGATGATTGGAAATGGCCCTGGAGGAGCCTTTTAAGCTAAGGTCTTTCCTAGGTTAAAATTTGACCGAGGCAGGACCATTCAGTCATTAAGGTTAGGTAAGAGAGAAATGAGGCCAAGAGGTCAAGAATGACCACTTCCAAAAAAGAAAGAAAAAAGTGTTGTACTTGAAAACCCAAGACCTACGCTAATTCACACTTCATAAAGGGATTGCTTAGAATGGCAATATCTTTTACAATTCATTTTAAACCTCTCTATGGGCACCTTTTCTGTGATTTCTGAGTTTTCAAGGATGACTCCCTTACATTTATATCTTTCTCTGAACATAGAAAAAAACAATAAATGTTTGTTCACTTGAATTAAATTGTTATTGGTAGAATGTTGTTCATTTGGGACTGGTTTTACATTGAGTTCTCCCAATGTATTTTGTAGTTAGTTACCTTCCTACTCAGACATAAGTTTTGAGTGAAATTGGTTCATGGTACTAAGGAGACTCATGAAAATAGTCCTGAGAAATAGAGCAAAACTGGGGGTGTAGAAAGCAAGGGTGGAAATAAAGATATCAGTCCAACATTTGTTTGTTGTTATTCAGTTGTTTCCAGTTCTGTCTAACTCTTCATGATCCAATTTGGGATTTTCTTGGTCATTTCCTTCTCTAGACCATTTTTGAAATATGAAGAAACTGAGGCAATCCCAGATTAAATAATTTACTGTGGACACATGGTAAGTGTTTGAGGCCAGATTTGAATTTAGGTCCTTCTGACTACAGGTCCAGCTCTCTATCCATTGACCAAATTTTGTCCATCATCTAGACATCACTAAATCCTTCTCCCACAACTCAAATTTCTCCATAAAGATGTAAATCATTAGAATTCTTGTTTATCCATCATTTGAGTAACAATTAACAGGAAAATTCTTCCTTTTGTCTAAACTAAATCTTTCTTGCAGTTATTGCTGTTGTTCTGCCTTCCAGGGAGATGGAAGAGGGGCATTGATGAGCCTGACTAGGCGGAATAATTTTTTCAAGATAAGTTTTAATTTTCTAATCTTTGTTATTTGTGACTTTTATGTTAGAAAAGTGGTTAGTGGAATACCATCATCAATTAGTTTAAAGTAGAATTGTGTACCTGAAAAAGCTCTGTGTTACATTGCTTGGAAGAACACTTTTTTTTTTTGCTTTTTATTAAACAAAACAGTCTATCATTGGATTCCCCTGTCACACTTCTGAGACCTAAGATTCTGATATGGTCTTTTCTTTTATTTCCTTTCCTTCTCTTTCATCCTTTCTCCATTAGTGACAGAGTTGTGAGAAGACCAAGTATTCCCTTGCTTCCAATTAACTTGAAATTGATAACAGGCTTTCCCCCCCTTCATTTCTTTCTTTCTTTTTTTTTTTTTGCAAGGCAATGGGGTTAAGTGACTCGCCCAAGGCCATACAGCTAGGTAATTATTAAGTGTCTGAGGTCATATTTGAACTCAGGTACTCCTGACTCCAGGGCCGGTGCTCTATCCACTTTGCCACCTAGTCACCCCTCCCCTTCATTTCTGGTTGAGTTGTTTCAAAGACACTTGTAATGTTTTAACTTTGATAAATTATCTGTAAACTACCAACTAGAAATTCTGGGGTGGGGAGAAAGGAGAGGCAATGTGCTTATTTCATATTGATAGTGCCCAGAAACTGTGCTAAGTGATTTGAAAAATACTATCTAATTTGAACTTTACTATAACTTTGGAGATATGTGCAATTATTATCCCCATTTTACAGTTGAAGAGGCTAAGGCAAATGTTGGTTAAGTGACTTGCCCAGTCACAGAGATGTGTGTCTGAGTTCATATTTGAAATCAGATCTTCCTGATTCTAAGCCCAATGTTTCATCCATTGACTCACCAGCTTCTTCTGCAGGGAGGAAGTTTACTATTTAAAGGGATCTATTGAACAACAACAATAAAAATATTACATTACAGAGTCGACTCTTACCCTGGATTGCAGTTAGACTTGTGGTACCTTGAAAGATCCTGACTCTGAAATCAGACAGTTACCCGTGACCTTGCAGAAGTCATTTAATCACTTCAGTTTTCTCATCTGAAAATGAGAGATGACTTCTGAAATTTCTTCCAACTTTTAACCTCCAGACATGAGGAGGAAAACTTTGCCAAAGAAGTGATGGGGTGGGACTTAGAACCTTATTCTTGAAAATGTTTTAGAGGCTAGAAGAATAATTGGACCCCCAAATAATTCATGTGGGATGTGATGCCCCAAAATCGGCCTGAAGAATTTTATTTTAGTTTCAGACAAGTACATAGGAGGTAATATTCATAATTAGAGAAATATATGTTAAAACAACTTGAGGTATCACTCATATATATCAGACTGAGTTAACAAGAAAAGATGACAAATTCTGGAGGAGTGAGAGAAATAAGATTTTTTTAAATTGATTGTTGGTGAAGTTGTGAACTAGTCCATCCTTTTGTAAAACAATTTGGAACTATGTCCAAAAAACTATTAAATAACATATTCTTTAACCCAGAAATACCATTACTAAACTCATACCCTAAAGTGGTTAAAGAAAAAAGGTAAGGACCCATGTGTATAAAAATATTTATAGTAGTTCTTTTTTGTGGTAGCAAAATTTAGAAACTGAGGGGGTGACCATCAATTAAGAATGGTTTAATAAGATAAGGTAAATGAAGGTGATAGAATATAATTGTGCCTTAAGACATGATGAAGGGATGGTTTCAAAAACACCTAGGAAGACTTGGAGGAACTGATGCAGAATGTACGATCAGAAGAAAAAATAACAATAACAAAAATATTTATTGTAAGAATAATCAATCCTGAAAGATTTTGAAACTCTAAATAATAAATAACTGTAGTTTTTTAATTGTATAAATATTTTATTTGTTTTTCCAACTATATGCAATGGGAGTTTCTAGTAATCATTTTTTTTTAAATGAAGGAAAATTTTATTCTTCTGACCAAGAGTTTGAAGCCTAATTTGGGGGTGTCTGTGACAGAGAATGCCATCTTTATCCTGAGAAAGAAGTGTGGAGTTTGAACAAAGACCAAAGACTATTATCTTTAATTTAAAAAAAATGTTATCTTATTATGTAATTTTTGCTATCTCTTATACTTTATGTTTCTTCCTTAAGGATATGATTTCTCTCTCATGACCTTCAATTTAGATCAATGCATACCATGGAAACAATGTAAAGAACAACAGACTGCCTTCTATGGGGGGTGGAGGGAGGGAAGCAAGATTAGGGGAAAAAAAATGTAAAATTCAAAATAAATAAAATCTTTCTAAAAATAAAAGAGTTTGAAACCTAGTGATGGGGGAGCTATTGTCCCACCTGGCCTTTCAACACAAAATAATGGTATAACTGTGTCTGTAAACTAGTGTTTTGGGGCATGGTGAACATGCAATTATGGCCCTGGTGTTATGATTGGGATGTGATGAAAATGCAGTCAGGTAACTTTACCAGTGATCAGGGCATCCTAACAGTGAAACTGATGCCTAAGGATGGAAGTCAGAACTTGTTCTTCAGGTTTGAAGATTGACCCCATAGTCCATGTTGATTATTCTCAAAGCAAGGGCTGTAGTCCTCCTGGAAATACTTTTCTTCTCATTCCCCAACTTGAAGAATATGTCAGAGATCTTGCAATCCAGGTGCTATGCAATATGGATCTTTGCAGCACTGGACTCTCCTTTCATCACCAGACATATCCACAGATGAGGTCAAAGTAGCTAAATTCTATGAAGATCTACAACATCTGAGGTAAGGTAAGAGGACTTAAGCACCAGGGTTTACCTCTTTCATGGTTCTGACGCTTCTCCCCAGTCTCTAGCTGGAAGTATCACTGCAATCATTTTTTTTGGCAAGGTTTTGAGTTTTACAATTTTTCTCCTTCCCTTCCTCCCCCACAACCCCAATCTGATATAGGCTCGATATTTGTAACCATGCTAAACACAGATTGAAATTGAAGTGTTGTGAGAGAAGAATCAGATCCAAAAGGAAGAAAGAAAACCTTAGCAATAACAAAATTACATAATCCATAAGACAACTTTTCAACTCCATAGTTCCTTCTCTGGATATGGATGACATTCTCCATCACAAGTCCCCTAAAATTGTCTCTGATTATTGCACTGTTGAAAATGAACAAGTCCATCATAGGTGATCATGACCCCATGTTGCTGCCATTATGCACAATATTACTGTAGTTCTGTTCATCTCACTCAGCCTCAGTTCATGCAAGTCTTTCCAGGCTTTTCTGAAATCCTGTCCATCAATGATTTCTTATAGAACAAGTGTTCCATCATATACATATACCACAATTTGTTTAGTCATTCCTTGGTTGATGGGCATCCCCTTTATTTCCAATTCCTTGCTGCTACAAATAGAGCTGCTATGAATATTTTTGTACATGTAGGATTTCTATCCCTTTTCATGATCTCTTCAGGATACAGACCCAGTAGTGGTATTGCTGGATCAAAAGGTATGCAAATTTTTATTTCTCTTTGGGCATAATGCCAAATTGCTCTCCACAAAGGTTGGATCAGTTCACAATTCCACCAACAATGCATTAGTGTCCCAGATTTCCCACATCCTTTCCAACATCGATCATTTTCCTTTTTAGTCATATTGGTCAATCTGAGAGGTGTGAAGTAAATAACTCAGAGATATTTTAATTTGCATTTGTCTAATCAATAATAAGTTAGAGGAACTTTTCGTATGACTATAGCTAGCTTTGATTTCTTTGTTTGAGAATTGCCTTTGCATATCCTTTGACCATTTATCAATAGGGGAATAGCTTGTAAATAACTGTAGTTTCACTGACTCCTGATGAAGTGTGCTGTTGTTTTTCCTTCCTTCTAGAAGAAAATCATGACTTCAGGGAGGTGATGTTATGACATGCACATGAATTGGATTTGAGTGATGAATGGAAATGGCCCTGGATGTGAGGTAATCATGGTAAAGTGACTTGCTCAGGATCATACAGCTAGTAAGTGTCAAGTATCTGAGGCCCTATTTGAACTTAGGACCTTCTAACTCTAGGGCTGGTGCTCTATCCACCCAGCTGCCTGATGAAGCATGTTATCCACTGCCAAATAGAGAACTGATGGACTCAAGAGTGCAGACTGAGGCATTTTCTTTTGCCTCTTCCTTCTCCCTTCTTTTTCATTTTTCCTTCTTTTCTTCTTTCTCCTTTTTTTTGGACTTTACTAATGCAGGAATTTGTTCTGCATGAAAATTTTTATGTTGTATATGTATTGGGTATGTATATATATATATATATATATGTATATATATATACATATATATATATATGTATATATATATAAAATACATACAGTATCTCCAAGCTCATGACAAAAGGCATGATTTTATGAGGGAAAGGATATTACCTTTTGTCTTGAATTTGGAGATACAGTGAAGCTGAGACAGAAAGAGAGAAATAGGTTTGTCCTGGAGTTTGCAAAGAGGAAGGTGTCTGAAATTCCTCCAGGCCATTTAGGAATCAGAAAGGGGGTGGCTGAAAGTCTAGACTTGGATAAGTAAAAGAGAATGTTTAGAGAATGTGTTGAAGTGGGATTAGAGAAGCAGATGAGTAGTATGTTTGAGAAATGCTTTCAGTGTGAGAGTATTATTTTTTTTTTATATTGCAGGTGGATTTGAGAGTGGGTGCATCTGTACCTGCTTGGGCAAGAGAACCCTGGCTCTGAATTGAGATGGGGTGTGAGAAGAGAGTGTATTTGGGGGTGGGGTTATGTTCTGGGTGCTAATTGGTCTGCCCTTCCCTCAACACTCAGTATATTCCAGCAAGTCAAAAGTAATAAGAAAAGTCACAAGAAGATGCTATTTCTTACAGTTTCTGCATTACAGACTTTTAACTTCCTCTTGGGTTGTGTTTGGGGAAGAGTGTTCTGAAAATGACACCATGTTTTCCTCCCCAGCCCCTTTGAATGGATGGATTGGTGTAGTTCAGGTTTGAGGATAGCAGCCTTCCCCTCCATCCTTACCAGGAGTTTTAAGCACTTAAGCAATATATTTTTAGAACAAAACAATTGTGTAGCAGATATTGACTGTTTTAAAGGCATAGTAGATATAGAGTGGGCTTGAGAATCAGGCAGATTTGGATTCAAGTCCACCATTTGACACATCTAGATTGCACGGCCATTTACAAATTGTTTAACTTTTTAGTACTTCCAGCAATTGTTTAGATTTCAAGAGAAAGTACTGATTCCTATTGTTAGGGAGAATTTCCTCAGTATAGGAATTCCCTTCACCAATTAATCATAGATCTGATCCACAGAGACAGACAGACAAACAGACATGCTTATCTAGCTGGACTGATAGGGAATCAGGGGAAGATATTCTTAGGTGTCCTATGAACTGAGCTTTGGAGAAAGCTAGAGATTCTAAGGAAGGTTAAGATTATGACAGTAGTCTAATTAGGTAGTGTTTTGGTGTTTGGGTATTCAAAAAAGATTTTTTTTTGGCAAATTAACCAATAGTTTGTCTTTTTCATTAGTTTTCCCCCCATAAAACTAGCTCCTAGTTTCCTTTATGAGTTTAGAGGATTTCTTACCTTCAATTTTATTAATCTCTCCTTTGATTTTCAAGATTTCCAATTTAGTATTTAATTGAGGATTTTTAATTTGTTTTTTTTAACTAGTTTTTTTTAGTTGTCATTTTCATTAATGAAATTTTTGAGTCTTTTTTTTTAGTTTTTTTTTTTCCAAGGCAATGGGTTAAGTGGCTTGCCCAAGGCCACACAGCTAGGTAATTATTAAGTGTCTGAGGTCAAATTTGAATTCAGGTACTCCTGACTCCAGGGCCAGTGCTCTATCCACTGCACCACCTAGCTGCCCCTTGAGTCTTTCAATGGTTTGTTTTGATTCATTCATTCTTTACAATTAGATATTGTTTACAATTAATTTTAATTCATTTTCCATGAACCTTTATTGAATGTATTTTCTATTGCATCATTATCTGAAAGGAATGCATTTAATATTTCTGCTTTTCTGCACTTGGTTGTGAAGTTTTTGTGCTCTAATAAATGTTCAACTTTTTTGTAGGTACCATGTACCACTGAGAAAGAAAAAGAATATTCCTTTCTATTCCCCTCTCAATTTTCTTTAGAGATCTATCATATCTAACTTTTCTAAAATTGTATTCATCATCTTAATGCCTTTCTTATTTATTTTATACTTAGATTTATCTAGTTTTTCCCCTGAGAGGGAAAAATTGATGCTTCCCACTTAGTATAGTTATCTTTTCTACTTCTTTCTATAACTCATTTAACGTTTCCCTTAAGAATTTGGATGCTAAGGTGGCTTAGTACTACCAGATATAAAATTATGTTACAAAGTATCAGTCATCAAAACTGTCTGGTATTGGCTAAGAAGTAGAGTGGTGGACCAGTGGAATAGACTAGGTGCAAAAACAGGAGACAAATTATAATAATCTGCTGTTTGATAAACCCAAAGAGTCCAGCTATTGGGATAAAAACTCTCTCTTCAATAAAAACTGCTGGGAAAATTCGAAGTTAGTATGGAAGAAACTTGGATTAGACCAACACCTCACACCCTATACCAAGATAAGATCCAAATGGCTACAGGATTTAGATATAAAAAAACAATACTATAAGCAAACAAATCAAGGAGTAGTTTACCTGTCAGATCTATGGAAAGGGGAGCAGTTTATGACTAAGGAAGAGATGGAGAACATCACTAAAAACAAACTAGATGATTTCAATTATGTTAAATTAAAAAGCCTTTACACAGACAAAATCACTGTAACCAAGATCAAAAGAAATGTAGTAAATTGGGAAATAATCTTTACAACTAATGTTTCTAACAAAGGACTTATCTCTAAAATATACAGAGAACTGAGTCAATTTTTTTAAAAAAAAGACAAGCCATTCCCCAATTGACAAATGATCAAAGGATATGCAAAGGCAATTTGCAGATAAGGAAATCAAAGCAATTCATAGTCATATGAAAAATTGCTCTAAATCACTATTAGAGAAATGCAAATTAAAGCATCTCTGAGGTACTATCTCACACCTCTCAGACTGGCCAATAGGACCAGAAAGGAAAATGATCAATGTTGGAAGGGATATGGGAAATCTGGGACACTAATACATTGTTGGTGGAGCTGTGAACTCATCCAACCTTTCTGGAGAGCAATTTGGAATTATGACCAAAGGGCAACAAAAAATGTGCATATTCTT
This sequence comes from Macrotis lagotis, assembly GCF_037893015.1. Lineage (NCBI taxonomy): Eukaryota > Metazoa > Chordata > Mammalia > Peramelemorphia > Peramelidae > Macrotis > Macrotis lagotis. Next base: position 578,975,432 of record NC_133658.1, read on the forward strand.
TGATCCAGCAATACCACTACTGGGTTTATTCCCTGAAGAGATTATGAAAAAGGGTAAAAATATCACCTGTACAAAAATGTTCATAGCAGCTTTCTTTGTAGTGGCAAAGAAATGGAAACTAAGGGAATGCCCATTACTTGTGGAATGGCTTAACAAACTGTGGTATATGCATGTCATGGAATACTATTTTTTTATTAGGAACCAGGAAGTATGGGAATTCAGGGAAGCCTGGAAGAATTTGCATGAACTGATGCTGAGTGAGATGAGCAGAACCAGAAGAACATTGTACACCCTATCAGCAACATGGGAGTGATGATCAACCTTAATGGACTTGCTCATACCAACAGGGCATAAATCAGGCACAGTTTTGGGATAGCTGAGATGGAGAATGCCATCTGTAACCCGAGAAAGAATTGTGGAGTTTGAACAAAGACTAAAGACTTTCTAAGTTCCTTTAATTTAATTTTTTAAAAAATGTCTTATTATGTAATTCTGCTATAGCTCATACTATATGTTTCTTCTTTAAGGATATGATTTCTCTCTCATCACAATCAACTTAGATCAATGCATACTATGGGAAAGATGTAAAGACTAACAAACTGCCTTTTGTGGGGGGGGTAGGGGGAGGGAAGCAAGATTGGGGCAAAAATTGTAAAACTCAAAATAAAACCTCTCTAAAATTTAAAAAAAAAAGAATTTGGATGCTATGCCATATGGTGCATATATGTTTAATATTGATATTACTTTTTTTGTCTAGAGTAACTTTTAGAAAAATGTAGTTTTCCTGCATATTTTATTTAATTAGGTCTAATTTTTGCTTTCACTTTGTCTGAAATCATGATTGTCACACTTTTTTATTTAACCTCAGTTAAATACAATGGATTTTGCTTAAGACTCTTATTTTTCACTCTGTATCTCTGTTTCAAGGATATTTCTTATAAATATCATATTATTGGATTCAGACTTTTAATCCATTCTGCTATCTGTTTTCATTTTATGGGTGAATTTATCCCATTCACATTCGTAGTTTCATTATTAACTATTTATCACACAGATTATTAACTATATATTTCTATCCATTCTATTTTTCCTATTTATCCCCTCCCTCTCTGTCAGTCTTTGTCTCTGTCTCTCTGTCTATCTCACACACACACACACACACACACATACCCACACCCACCCCACCCCACAAATACTTTTTACCCTGACCCTCCTCTATAATCTATTTTGCTTCTCACTATTACCTCCCTCTATAGCCAATTGAATGTATATATTATTCCTTTTTTGAGTCAATTCCAGTGAGAAAAAGTTTCAGGCATTGCTAACCCCCTCTCTTCTCATTTTCTCTCCATTGTATAAATTCTTTTATGTGAGACAATTCTCCCCTTCTTTTTCAAACTTTTAATTTTATTTTTTTGAAATCATTCCACCATAGTCTATTTATACCATGCCTTCTGTCTGTATATACTCTTAGCTGCCCTAATATTGACAACATTCTTAGGAGTTTGAATTATTGTCTTCCCAAATAGAAATGTAAAGTTTTAAACTGTGATTCATTTATTATTTCTCTTTCATATTACCTTTCTATGTTTCTCTTGAGTCTTGTAATTGAAAGTCAAATTTTCGCTAGGTGGTGCAGTGGATAAAGCACTGGCCCTGGAGTCAGGAGTACCTGGGTTCAAATCTGGTCTCAGTCACTTAATAATTACCTAGCTGTGTGGCCTTGGGCAAGCCACTTAACCCCATTTGCCTTGCAAAAACCTAAAAAAAAAGTCAGATTTTTCTATTCAGCTCTGTTCTTTTCATTAGGAATGCTTGAAAAGTCTTTCATTAAATATTCATTTTTCCCCTGAAGGATTATACTCAATTTTGCTGGCAGGATATTCTTGGTTGCAATTTCAGCTCCCTTGCCTTCCAGAATATCATATTCCAAACCTTTTGAACCTTTAATGTGAAACCTGATAAATCTTTTTTTTTGAATTACAAAGATTTGATTTATTTTGAGTTTTACAATTTTTCACCTAATCTACTCCCCCCCCCCCCCACAGAAGGCAATTTGGGACTCTTTACATTGTTTCCATGGTATACATTGATACAAATTAAATGTGATGAGAGAGAAATCACATCCTTAAGGAAGAAACATAAAGTATAAGAGATAGAAAGATCAGACAATAACGTATCAGTTTTTTTTCTAAATTAAAGGTAATAGTCCTTGGTCTTTATTCAAACTCCACAGTTCTTTCTCTGGATACAGATGGTATTCTCCATTATAGATACCCCCAAATTGTCCCTGATTGTTGCACTGATGGAATGAGAGAGTCCATCAAGGTTGGTCATCAACCCCATGTTGCTTTTAGAGTGTACAGTGTTTTTCTGGTTCTGCTCATCTCACTCAGCATCAGTTCATGCAAATCCCTCTGGGCTTCCCTGAATTCCCATCCCTCCTGGTTTCTAATAGAACAATAGAGAAGCTTCATAAATCTTGCGTGATCCTGACTATGACTCCAAAATCACGGAATTATTTCTTGCTGGCTGCTTTCAATATTTTCTACTTGCCTAGGTGCTCTGGAATTTGGCTATAATATTTCTGGAAGTTTTCATTTTAGGATCTTTTTTTAGTAGGTAAACAGTGAATTCTATTAATTTCTATTGTCCCTTCTGGTTTTAGGATATTGGAGCAGTTTTTCTCTATTTATTGAGAAATTTTTCTTAATATTTCTAGATAGTCCAATCATTCTTAAGTCATCTCTTCTTGATCTATTTTCTAAGTCAGTAATATTTCCAATGAGTAATTTTCTCTTATTTTTTTTCCATTTTGTTGATTGTTTCTTGGTGTTTCATGGAGTCATTAGTTTCCAGTAGTCCAATTCTAATTTTTAAGGAATTATTTTTTGTATCTCTTTTTTTTATTTGCTCAGTTCTTATTTTTTTTTAAAGCATTCTTCTCTTAAATGGATTTTTGTGCCTCTTTTGCCATTTACTCAGTTCTGTTTTTAAGGCGTTATTTTCTTCAATATTTTTGTGGTTCCTTTCCCAAGCTATTATCTCTTCCCCCAAAAGTTTTCTTGGAGCATTCACATTTCTTTCTCCAATTTTTCTTCTACCTTTTTTTATTTGAATTTTAAAATCCTTCTTGAATTTTAGGAATTAATTTGGGACCTGTGACCAATTCATGTTTTTTATTTTGAGGTTTTTCATGTAGCTGTTTTGACTTCATTGTCTTCCTTGAGCCTTCCTCCAAGGCCCACTGTTGGGCCTACAGTGAAACCTGTGCTGTGGGATCTTGCTATGCTCCAGGTTCTACCCATAGCCCCTTGAGACCTTTCCTGCTGACCTCTTAATATGGAAAATTGTTTCACCTGTCTTTTTGTTGGTTCTGCAACTCCAGAATTCATTTTGAGACATCATTTTAGCATTATTTGGAAGTGAATTTGGCAAAGTTTGACTGAGTGCTTCTCTTCTCTGCCATCCTAGTTCTTCATTTTCCTATTTTGGGGAGTCATTGTATTCAGGAATAGATGTGGATTACGGAAGCTTTGGCCAGGTGATAGGACTTTGTATTGGGTTAGGGATTTGATATGGGTGTTAATATCCTGTTTCCTGCCTCAGCCCTACCCCCACATGGGTTATTGAAGGTACAGGGGAAAATTGAGGAAGAAAAAGTTGTAAGATCAGATTTTTGTCTAATAAGGCATGTCTTAGGTGGTATTGTATAGTAGATAGAAATCTGATCTCTTGATTTAGAGTTGGATTCAAGTCTTATCCTGAATATAAATTAATTGTAAGACCCAGGACAAATTGTTTAATTATCCAGTGCCTGGAGACAAATCTCTCAGACTAGAAACTAAAAAAATGCTACTGATCCATGTTTGCTACAGGAAGCTTCTTTACTGAAATTTCCCTGTTCCGATGAAATCACAAATCTGCTCCAAAGCATGGGCCTCTTAATTCCTGTTGATTTTCATTTGAAGTAGAAATTGCCTCCCTTCAGGAAGGGAAGAACAGGTTGACTTGGGTTGGGGAACAGTACATCATCCCAATCTTGTTTAAAATTTGTATCACACCTAGCCCTTTCCTCTCCAAATAGCAGGTGATAGATACATTTTTGTTTAAGGACTGGAGAATTTTGTCTCAAGAGTAGAACTAAACTGGTGAAGAATGGAAAGTCTGGAAAACTTGGAGACCCCTTTAGGAATAAGGTTTCTGGGAGCTCTCCTTGGTGCTACAACTCTTCAAACATTATCCACTAAAAATTGTAGTCTAACCAGCCTGGTTTTACTGCAGTGACCTCCAGAGACACAGGTATAGGCTAGAGCCTTCAACCTAATAGTTATTATTTATACGACCATAAGTAAATCATATAATTTCTTTAAGCTCTGGTTTCTTCATCTATAAATAGGGTAGAAGTGAGGAAATTGTTTGGTAAACTAAAAAGTTCTATATATAGATATAAGTATCATCCTTGTTATCTAAGTCTGTCTAATCTGGTATCAATTAGTCAAGTATAGCAACACTGTTAAATATCTCCTTCCCAAGGATAATGATCATTGTTGGGAGGGATGTGGGAAATCTGGGACACTATTACACTGTTGGTGGAGCTGTGAACTCATCCAACCCTTCTGGAGAGCTATTTGGAACTATGCCCAAAGGGCAACAAAAATGTGCATGCCCTTTGACCCAGCAATACCAATACTGGGTCTATACCCTGAAGAGAAGAGGAAAAAGGGTAAAAACATTACTTGTACAAAAATATTTATAGCAGCCCTGTATGTGGTGGCAAAGAATTGGAAATCCAGTAAATGTCCTTCAATTGGGGAATGGTTTAGCAAACTGTGGTATATGTATGTCATGGAACACTATTGTTCTATTAGAAACCAGGAGGGATGGGATTTCAGGGAAACCCGGAGGGATTTGCATGAACTGATGCTGAGTGAGATGAGCAGAACCAGAAAAACACTGTACACCCTAACAGCAACATGGGAGTGATGTTCAACCTTGAAGGACTTGCTCATTCCATCAGCGCAACAATTGGGAACAATTTTAGGCTGTCTGCAAAGGAGAGTACCATCTGTATCCAGATAAGGAGCTGTGGAGTTTGAACAAAGTACAAGGACTATTTCCTTTAATTGGGGGGGAAAAAAAACCCAGATGTCTTATTGTTTGATCTGGTTACCTCTGAGAATTCTGTTCTCTTTAAGGATATGATTTCTCTCTCATCACACCCAATTTGGATCAAGGTACAACATGGAAACAAAGTAAAGACTGATGAAGTAAAGACTGACGGAGTGCTATCTGTGGGGTGGGGGTGGGGGGAGGGAAGCAAGATTGGGGGAAAATTGTAAAACTCAAATAATATCTTTAATAAAATTTTTAAAAAAAAATATCTCCTTCCCACTCCCCATAGTGGGGTCCTCCATTTAAGGAGGGCTTCCAGATCAGTCATATCTTATTCCCCTCTAGACTATATTCTAAACTTTTCATCTTACTTTTATGAGTTATCTTTTCTAATCATAATTTAAGTTCCTTAAAGGCAGAAACTATCTTTTTTTTAACTTGTATTTATATTCTCAGCATTTAGTATAGTGCTGAACATATAATAAGCTCTTATAAATGCTTGTTGACTGATTGAACATTATCATAGTGATCCTTATATCACAAAACTGTAGATGCTCCTTGGGGTTCTCAAACTTTTTTTATTCTTCATGTACATTATAGTTAAAATAATCTACTAGTTATTCCCCAAACATGGCCTTTCATCACTCACCTTCAAGCATTTGCACAAGCCATCATGACCTTTTTCTCCTCTCCTATTTTCTAAGAATACTCATAATATATGAAGGTGCAGCTTCTGGAGTTACTCTGATCCTTGCCCTTCCTCACTTGTTAATGTTCTTTTTTCATTTTCTCTGCTCTAAATACTTACTTTGGTGTATATTTGTGCTCCTTTCTTAGAATGTAAGCTCTTTGAGGAAAGGAACTTTTTCATTTCTATCTTTGTAGGTCAGGAACCCAGCAAACATAAAATTCAGTTATATCACCTTGTCTCAGCAAAGGAGACTGGTGGATTTAGAATTTGGTCAAGGGAAAAGTAACTTGACATTCTTTCTCCCAAAGGAAGAGACTGAATTGATCCAAATTGATCTGTGTGACCCACGTGGTGATACAACATAGGATATAACATAGGAGCCTAGATTCAGAACTGGAAGAGATATTCTGGGTCAACTAGTCCAACCTTAATCACTTTATCGATGAGTAAACTAAGGCCCAGAATGGTTAAGTAGGTAGCCAAGCTAGACTACTAACCCAGATCCCACCAACTCCACCATTCTCCTCAGACCATACTGTTCACTGCTCCATGAAAATGTAATAGTCTTCTTCATGGAGGTATCCTTGCTTTGAACCCTAGGTTCTCTATCTGTAAAATAAAGATGATCTTTTACAATTGACCTCACAGCTTATTGTCAGCATCAGATGTGAAAGTGCTTTCTAATTATAAAGTCTATGCACATTTTATCTTGTTATTAAGCCCAACTCTAGTTTTGCGAGGAATTGTTGTGTAAAGTTCTGAGATTACGTCCTACTTGTCAGCTGTGTTACCATAGGGATTCTTTTGAGTATGAGTTGGATTAAATGTCTAAATTCCTTCCAACACTCAGATTTTGTTAGTTTGTGTTTCAGAGAAATAAAAAAATAGAAGGGCTGGAGACAGAGGTTAGCATTCACTCTATATAGATGAGTAGAAAGTTCTGTAGGATATCTAATTCTCCGTTTAACACACAGAAGTTGTTCTCCTCTCACTAGACAAAGTTAAGATCAGTCTATTGCAATTCTGTTTTATCAGCTTCTCAAACTACCCCTTCACTGAACCCTCTTCATGTGGTTTAATTTTTTTCAAAACTGAAAACCTGTACTCTGGAATAATTTTACTCTTCCCTACCCAAACTGAGTAAGAGCTCCTTTTTGTCTCACCCCAGCCCTCCTACTATAGGATAGACTACAATGCTTTCCTTTGCAGAAATGCACTGCAGAAACCTTGCCAAAATACTCTGGGAACCAGACGTGGATGTGTCATTAGCTAAAGAGAAAGTGGGTTTGAAATGTTCTCTCTACTAAATACCTGCTTCCACCTGTTCATGTTCTCCAACCAGATGTGTTTGTGACTAAGCTGAGTGAGAGGAATCTTTCCTAGGTTACTTGAATCTGTTCCAATAGTCTTTTTTAAATAAAAGTATTTTATTATCTCCAATTACATGTAGAGATAGTTTTCAACATTAATTTTTGTAATTCCAAATATTTCTCTCTGCCTTCCATTCCTGCTCCCTGAGACAGCAATCAGTTTGATAGATATTAAACATGTACAATTATGTTAAACATATTTCCATATTAATCATGTTGTAAAAGAAGAATCAGAACAAAAAGAAAAAACCATGAGAAAAAAAACAAACTTAAAAGTGTAAATAGCATGCTTTGATCTTCATTCAGACTCCAGAGTTCTTTCTCTGAATGTGGACAGCATTTTTGATCTCTCCTCATATTCTGAAGTATGACTCCCTGAGGCTTGTTTTTATGTCTCTACTTATTAAAAAACTTTAAATCCAAGCTATAATCATCAATAGATACCATATACTCTGTCAACTGTTCTTTGGGTTCAAAGAAATAAAGACATGGTTCCAGTATGCAACAAGCTTACAATTTAATAAAGTTTACAAAATAGCAATACACATCTGATAAGGATTTTGTGCAATTCCAGATCACCTAAAATAGATATTCCAAGTGGGTGGTGTCATTTTAGATGATCTGGTCAAGGGCAAAATTGAAAGAGGGTGAAATAAGGCACTTGAGTATTAGACCGTGTTCCATCATTGACCTGCTTTCTGGGCCTCTGTTTTCCTCTAAAGCTGAAGAAGGGGAAATGGAATAGATAATCTAAGATCTCTCTTAGTTTCAGCATTATGTTCTAACTTCATTGTATATACAAGTGTGATAGGAACTAGGAAAAAAAAAAAGAAATTAGCAGTGGCTGGCATGATAAAAACATACCTGCATCCCAGTGAAACTGCCACATGTGGTATTTCTAAATAATAACAACTAACATTTAGATAATGCTTACTATAACCTGAATAATATGTTAAGAGCTTTGAAATCTTTATTTTATTTGACCCTCACCACAGTCCTTGGAGGTAGATATTATTATGATCCCCAATTAACAGGTGAGGAAACTGAGGCAGACAGAGGTTAAGTGACTTGTATAGGGTTTTACAGTTTGTAAGGATCAGAGGTAGGATTTGAATTCAGGTCCTCCTGACACCAATTCTGGAGATGTATGTAGTATACTACCTAGATGCCTTCACATATCACATTTCAGCCCCTGATTCCATGATTTTCCGCAGGTGGTCTCCTAGTTAGAGTTCACTTTATCCTTAGATGATCTTAATCCCTTAGAAAACCTAGAATCTTTTCATAATCAGTTCTGACTTCATCTTCTATATTAGACTCTGATAACTCTGACATAGGAAGTAAAGTTGACCACTTTGCAGCAGCTCTGCCTCACTTCAATTCATTTGCAAGTCAAGACATCATTCTTGTGAAGTCATTGGTCCTCTTTGAGAAAGATTGAAGAACAGCATTAATGCAATGTCTTTTTTAAAAAAAAGATTATTTATTTTGAGTTTTACAATTTTTTCCCTATTCTTGCTTCCCTCCCCCCACCCCTCACAGAAGGCAGTCTGTTAGTCTCTATATTGCTTCCATGGTATACATTGATCTAAGTTGAATGTGATGAGAGAGAAATCACATCCTTAAGGAAGAAAAATAAAGTGTAAGAGAGCAAAATTACATAATAAGATAATGGTTTTTTTTTTCTAAATTAAAAATAATAGTCTTTGGTCTTTGTTTAAATTTCACAATTCTTTCTCTGGATACAGATGGCATTCTCCATCCTAGATACCCCAAACTGTCCCTGATTGTTGCACTGATAGAATGAGCAAGTCCATCAAAGTTGATCATCACCCCCATGTTACTGTTAGGGTGCACAGTGTTTTTCTGGTTCTGCTCATCTCACTCAGCACCAATTAATGCAAATCCCTCCAGGCTTCCCTGAATTCCCATCCCTCCTGGTTTCTAATAGAACAATAGTGTTCCATGAAATACATATACCACAGTTTGCTAAGCCATTCCCCAAATGAAGGACATTCACTTAATTTCCAATTCTTTGCCACCACAAATAGGGCTGCTATGAATATTTATTTTTTAGGTTTTTGCAAGGCAAATGGGGTTAAGTGGCTTGTCCAAGGCCACACAGCTAGGTAATTATTAAGTGTCTGAGACCAAATTTGAACCCAGGGACTCCTGACTCCAGGGCCAGTGCTTTATCCACTGCGCCACCTAGCCGCCCCTGCTATGAATATTTTTGTACGAGTGATGTTTTTACTCTTTTTCATCATCTCTTCAGGGTATAGACCCAGTAGTGGCATTGCTGGATCAAAGGGTATGCACATTGTTATTGCCCTTTAGGCATAGTTCCAAATTGCTCTCCAGAAAGGTTGGATGAGTTCATAGCTCCACCAACAAGATTTCCCACAACCCTTCCAACATTGATCATTGTCCTTTCTGGTCCTATTGGCCAGTCTGAGAGGTGTGAGGTGGTACCTCAGAGATACTTTAATTTGCATTTCTCTAATACTTAGTGATTTAGAGCAATTTTTCATATGACTATGGATTGCTTTGATTTCCCTATCTGCAAATTGCCTTTGCATATCCTTTGATCATTTGTCAATTGGGGAATGGCTTGTCTGTTTTAAAAAAATTTGACTCAGTTCTCTGTATATTTTAGAAATGAGTCCTTTGTCAGAAATACTAGTAAAAATTGTTTCCCAATTTACTACATTTCTTTTGATCTTAGTTACAGTGGTTTTGTCTGTGCAAAAGCTTTTTAATTTGATGTAATCAAAATTATCTTGTTTTTTTTTTTTTTAGTGATGTTCTCTATCTCTTCCTTGGTCATAAACTGCTTCCCTTTCCATAGATCTGACAGGTAAACTAGTCCTTGATCTTCTAGTTTACTTATAATATTGTTTTTTATGTCTAAATCCTGTATCCATTTGGATCTTATCTTGGTATAGGGTGTGAGGTGTTGGTCTAATCCAAGTTTCTTTCATACTAACTTCCAATTTTCCCAACAGTTTTTATCAAAGAGAGAGTTTTTATCCCAATAGCTGGACTCTGGGTTTACTATAATCAATGCAATGCTTTTTTAAGGAACTGGCCATTCCCCCAGTGGTTGGTGTTCTCTCTCCTGAAAGTACTTTGCATTTATTTTATATTTCTTTATTTCTGTATATATATTGCAACCTCTTGATAGAATACAAACTCCTTAAGGACTGAGATTCTTGCTTGTCTTGTCTTTGGATCTCAGAGAATAGTTTATACACATCTGTTGAAGTGGATTGAGATTTGTGGACTTTTTGACTCCTGAAACAATCCCTGGCTTCTCTGATAACACCACTATACCACACCTATTGATTCAAGGGACTAAGATAGGGAATAAGTCTGTTCTTATTTTGGTTTTAGAGAGAATTCCCAAAGTTGGCCTGCAATTTCTCTGCAATTTAGTGTCTGGAGAGTTGCCTAGAGCACTTGAGACATCAAGTGAGTTTTTTCAGGGTCTCCCTGCCAGTCTATGTCAGAAACAGAGTAGGAACCCAGGTCATCCCATCTACTACACCAAGATACATCAACTACTGTTAAATCCTTTCACTTTTTGTAAGGAACAGCTAGTAGGTATAATGAGCCTGGAGTCTAGAAAACTCATCTTCCTGAGTTAGAATCTGATCTCAGATACTTCTTAGCTGTGGAACCCTAGGCAAGTCACTTCCTCAGTTTCCTTATCTGTAAAATGAGCTAGAGAAGGAAATGACAAACCACTCCAGTTTTTCTGCCAAGAAAACCCCAAATGAAGAGCTGGACATGACTGAAATGACTAAACATCATCATTTGGGTGTAGATTGCTGTAGAAAGGAATTACACTATTGAGGAGGTTCTCTTGTCCTTAGGGGATAAACTATGTTACCTGGTTGATTTTTTCTTTTTTTCTGGTTTGTCTGTTTTGGGTTTTGTTTGTTTTTTAACAAGGTAATAGGGCTAAATGATTTGCCCAAGATCACACAGCGAGTAGTAACATTTGAACTTAGGTCCTGACTCCAGAGCCAGTGAGTGCTCTATCCCACTGTGCCACCCAGCTGACCCTAAACTCTGTTACTGAATGAAGAATTTCTGAATAGATTGAATTTTAAATTCTAAACTGAGGAGAGAGATAAAATAGGAGGGATGGGGTGAGAATAGCATTGATCCAACTGGAAAAGGTCAACAAACTTATTACAAATGTTGTCTCTTGATCTGCTCCTAGTACCTCTCCTTTCCCTTCCAACCCTCTTTTCTCCTTGCTTCCATTCCTTCAATACAACTAAGTTTGATAAAGGGGCATGACAAGACAGGCAGTGAGGTGATTTAAAAGAAAACTTAGCAGAAATGTCTTTCCTCTTCCTGTCATTGAGAAGGCAGAGCCTTGACTCCTTGCTTTTTTGGATTCCCTTTTCCCTTCCTCCCTTCCTCCCTTCCTCCTTCTCCAAACCACAAATAAACTGCAACTCTCCAAAGCAGTTCTGTTCTGCTTGTGTTGGAGTTGCTACCGATGAAAATATTTGACTATTCGGTTCCATTCCAGCTCTGGCACTGGAGCTCACAGCCAAATCTAAGAGCAGTTTGGGGGAAGCTGATGGTGTAAAAATATGTACATTGGCCATGTACTGTCTGCTGCAGAGCTTCAAACATTCCTTGTTAAGCACTGGAACAAATCCTCAAGTCTCCATCTTTGAATCAAGACTGAACTTTTTCCTCTAGCACTGTTTGTAATGTTTCTGTCTCTCAAGCTCATCTTAGCTCTCTCCTGTGGCCAGCTTGGGGTCTATAGCATTGCATAATTGAGGGAGGTTCAGAAGATCAATCTCAAATCCTGATTCTGCTACTTAATTCTTAAGCTGAGTAGGACTTTTAGCAAGTCATTTCATGCTTTTGGGCCTCAGTTTACACATCTACAAGGGGATAGACTTGATAGTTTTTAAGATCCCTTCCAATTTTTAAGTTATATAATTACTTGAAAAAAATATCATCCTGGAGATCATGAAATCCCACATTATCAACCCTAGGTTTTATAGGAGGAACCCCTATAAGCTTCTTCCTCTAAGTCAGTTTCTTAATTTTTGGGGGGTGTCATACTTCACTTGGGTAGTCTGGTGATGCCCTTGGATCCTTCTTAGAATAATCAATCAACAACTTTTATTAAGGACCTCTTATGTGCCAGCCCCAAAGAAAGGCAAAAAAAAAAACAAAACAAAACAAAAACCAGTCCTTGCTCTCAAGGAGCTCAGAGTCTAATGGGTGAGAGAACATGCAGAAAACTATGTTCAAAGTACTACAAATAAGCTAGACACAAATTGGAGTAGTCTCAGAGGGAAGAGCAGGGAAAAGCTTTTGCTGAAGATGATTCTAGCTGATATTTGAAGAAAATCAGCAAGTGGCCGGGGGGGGGGGGGGGGGAGCAGCCAAGATGACTGCATGAAAGCAGGAATTCCTAGAAACTTGTTGCCCCAAAAAACCCCTCCAAAACCTGTCAAATTATGAATCTAACCAAATTTAGAGAGACAGACCCCACAGAAAGACTGAGTGATACAATTTCCCAGTCTGAGACAACTTAGAAGATCTGCAGGAAAGGTCTGTTTCACTGGGACCAGGGGTTGAAAAAAAGCTGCAGCCAGGCAGGAGCAAACCTGCCCTAGCATTCCAGGAACAGCCCATGGAGCACCTGGGTCCCTGGGGGCACCTGGGTTTGCGGTGGGTGTGTGTATGTGTATGTGTGGCAGTTTCCAGGCATCTTGGTCCAGGGATTGCCAGGGATAGCTTGAAGGGGTAGTGAGAGAACTCTGCTGCACCAGAGTGAGTGTGGAGTGGAGCACCAGCCTCAGAGCAGCCCTGTGGTGAGAACCTGCAGTGGGAATCAACGAAGCCACCCAGTGCTTCCAGAGCTCCCAGCCCAAACTGGAAGGGGATCAGGGGGAGATGGGCAGAGGAAGCAGGGCTCTGCTGTTTGCCCACACTCAGATCCAGGTTGCAGTTTGGGCTTCCATATCACCATAGCCAAGCATGGGTCCTCCTCACAGCTCCAGGGCAGAGGGGAAGGTCTGTGGTCACCCACATATCAGAGCACAGGCAAGATAGCAGTCAGAGCCTCTTATAAGACCTTGGAGGAACTAAGGTCTCTGCAGGGTGTCCCCCCTCCCCAAAGCCTTGGAAGTGGCATAAATCAGTCATAGGCTGAAGAAATGAGCAAGCAACAGAAAAAGAAGAATCTGACCAAATACACACTCAAAGGATGACAAAGTTGAAGTTTCTGTATCCAAAGATTCTAAGAGAAATAGAAAATGGGTTCAGGCAATAGAATAGCTCAAAATTTGAAAAGCAATTAGGGGAGGTAGAGGAAAAAATGGGAGGAAAAATGAGAGCAATGCAGTTAAATCATGAAAACAAAATCAGCAGTTTAGTGAAAGAAATACAAAAACATACTGAAGAAAATAAATGTTAAAAACCAGTTTAGATTGGGCAAGCCACTTAACCCCATTTGCCTTGCAAAAAAAAAATAACTTAAAAAAAAGTTTAGGTCAAATGGGAAAAGCAGACCAAAAGGCAAGTGAGGAGAAGAATGCCATTATAAAGCAGAATTGGCCAGTTGAAAAAGGAGATAAAAAAGCTCTCTGAAGAAAAGAACTCCTTCAAATGTATAAAAGGCAGAGGAAGGAGTGGAATATAATGGTATAATATAGGAAAAAGATGGAGTCAGTGGAGGATAAAGGAAAGTATTGTGAGGAAGGGAAAGGAGAGGAAAAAGTGGCTAAGATATTTCACATAAAAGAGTCAAGAAAAAGCTTTTGCAGTGGAGTGGAACAGGGAAAGGTGAGAGGCAATGAATGAACCTTCATTCTCATCAGAAATGTCTCAGAGAGGAAATTACATACACACTTAATAGGGTATAGAAATCTATCTTACCCTAGAGAAAAATGAGAGGAAAGGGATGGGATAAGGGGGAATGGGGGGAAGGAAGGGGGGAGGGAAGGGGGAATAGGTGATAGAAGAGAGGGAAGATTGTGGGAGAGTGTACTCAGATACAACACATTTTTGGACAGGGCCAGCTGAAAGGAGAGAGAGAGAATAGAATAAATGAAAGTGGGGAGGAATAGAGTGCAGGGAAATACAGCTAGTAATAGTAACTGTGGGAAAAATATTGAAGCAACTTCTCTAGTGGACTTCTGATAAAGAAAGCAACTCACCCCAGAGACAGAGCCATTGGAATCTGAACACAGACTGAAGTACAATTTTTTTTTCCTCTCTCAATGTTCTTGAGTTTTCTCATTTTTTGGGGGGGAAGGGGGTTTATGTTTACTCTCACAACAAGATTACTGTAATAATATAAAATAAATAAACCAAAAAAAGTCAGCAAGCAGAAATGAGAAGGAAGTTTTTAAATGCTTAAAGAAAAAGACATAGAAAACCAAGAAAATTAATTGTATTAAAATGCAGCAATAACAATAATAAGCATTTATCTAGTACTTTCTAGGTGTCACAAACACTGTGATAAACAATGGAGTCATAATCAAAATCAAAACCATGATGCCTGCTCTCAAGGAGCTCACATGCTTTTTTCTTTTTTCTTTTTTTTTAGGTTTTTTGCAAAGCAATGAGGTTAAGTGGCTTGCCCAAGGCCACACGGCTAGGTAATTATTAAGTGTCTGAGACAGAATATGAACCCAGGTACTCCTGACTCCAGGGCCAGTGCTTTATCCACTGCGCCACCTAGCTGCCCCATGGAGCTCACATTCTAATGGAGGAGAAAGTACATTCAGAATACATGTATTCATGCATGCACACTAGGACTATGTGCATGTACAAGAGTAGATTAATGGGAGATGTTCTCAGTGTGATTAGGTGCATTTGGGAAATACCAAGTGAGACTAAGCAAGGCTTTTTGTGACAGGTAGGATTTGTGTTGAGCCTGGAAGAAGCCAGGGAACCTAGGAAGGGAAGTGAGGAGAGCACATTCCAGGCACAGGACACTGCTGGCAAAAAGGCAAAGAACTGGGGGGCTGGAATGTTTCCTATGAGAAAAAGCAAGAAAATCAGTGTTGCCAGATTATATGTAGAAGGAGGAAAAGTGTAAGAACTCTGGAAAGTGGCCAGATTGTAAAGGACTTTATATGCTAAAATAGAAAATTTTACATTTAACCTACACTATGGCAGTTGAGAGGAAAATGGGAAGAAGTGGGAGAGCCTTGAGGCAAGGAGACCAACCACCCAATTATAATATAATATAAAGCCATGAGGGATTAAGGGCCTGTGAGAAGGTTTAAATAGCAGGAATTGGCAACAGGTTGACTATGTGGAGTGTATGAGAGTGAGGAGCCCAGGATGACACCCAAATTTGTGAATCTAGGTGACAGCTGGTACCCATAGTGCTAGGAAAATTCAGAATGAGCTGGGGAGGGTTTAAGAGGGAAGAAAATGAGCTCTATTTTAGACATATTGAGTTTGAGATGCCTATCTATTTCAAGGTATTCAATAGACAAGCAATGATTGGAGTTTAGGAGAGAAGCTAGGACTGGATAAATAGAAATGAAAATCATCTACACAGAGATATTAATTGAATCCATAGGAGTTGCTGTGATCACAAAGCAACATGGAATAGAGAGGGAAGGGAAGAGAGCCATGGATTTTTTCCAAGTGACATTGAGAGTGTCTGGCAAAGGGAGGTCAAGAAGTGGTCTGATAGTAGGAGAATCAGAAGAAAGCACTGTTACAAAACCTAGAGAATATTGAGGAAAAGAATGTGAATAACAGTGTAAAGATAACAGAAAAGTCAAGAAGAATAAGTATTTTCTAAAGCACACTAGTTTGGCAATTAATGGATCACTGGTAACTGAGGAGAGAAATTTAAGTTGAATTATGAGCTTAGAAACTACAGTTTAGAAACAAGTCAAAGAAGTGAAGGTATTGATTTAGGCAGCCTTCTCAACGACTTTAGTCCAGAAAAGAGTTATTAAAATAGTTTTAAAAACAAATCCATGGACCTTAGGTTCAGAACCCTTACTCTGGGGATTCTTGGGAAGAATATCTTATCATTGCTTTTTTTTTTTTTTAAGTTTTTACCTGGAACATTTTTCAGACTAGAGGCAATTATAAAACTATTGATGAATATACTGGTCTTGTAACACTTAGTGGTGATCATTCTGAAACTTCTGTCTTGCTGAAATTGTATCACAATTGTATTACAATCTAGCTGGAAGTTTTTAGGAGCATTGTGTCCCTGCCATCAAAGACCATAAGCCACAAGTGGCAAATATAGCTTCAATTATTGTTCCTCTTGTAGTATAATTGGAAAGAGCACTGGACTGAAAGTTAGGGAAATCTAGGTTCAAATCTTACCTCCAGGTTGTGTGACTACTGGCATTGTGTGACTTCCCAGCACTAGTTCCTAATCCATGCTAGTAGAGAGGGAATAGCAACAAGACAGATTAGAAGGAAGGTTTGGGCACCAAATGTTTCAAAGGCTGTATTAAGACCTAGCTGATATCAGGAAGGCAGTGATGGGGAATATGACCAGGCTGAAAATCAAAAGAAGTAACTGAAATCTAGAGACTTTAAATGTTGCTGTTATTCAGTTGTGACCTACTGTTTGAGACCCTATTTGGAATTTTCTTGGCAAGGATACTGAAGTGCATTTTCCATTTCTAGTTCTTTTTACAGGAGGAAACTGAGGCAGACAGGGTTAAGTGATTTGTCCAAGGTAGTAAGACTAAGACTGAATTTGAACTTGTCTTTCTGACTCCAGACCTTATGCTTTATCCACTTTACCACCTACCTGCTCATAGAGGTTAAATGACTTGCCAGTTTATTCATCTGTAAAATGAATCTAGATGAGATTAGACTATTGCTAATATCCCCAAAATGTTATGATTCTTAGTGAAAGCTATAATGGAAAGAGTATCTTTATTCCAGGAACTTTATACGACACTAAGCAGGGTGTATTAATGGAAACTGTGATGTTCAAGTTATTCCTGGGATATCAGGAATTTTTTTAATAGACATTCCAGGAGTTCCAAAGAATTTTGAGCAGCATATGGGATCTGAAGAGGAAAGAAATACTGCAGCTACTGGATTTAAATATTAGCCTCTTCTTTCCACCTATCCTCTCTGGAGCTGGAAATTGGGAAATTTGGGAAAATACCCATACCTCTTTACAAATACCCTTCCCCTTCTCCAACTTTTTGTGGTGAAGAACTACTTTCCTTTCCACCTAAACTTTTAGAATTAACCAGAACTGAAGGGACAATTCTGAGAATCCTATCTAATAACTTTTTGGGAAGTGTTAGAGCAGATTTTCAAACAGGCAATTTGTGAACATTTGATAAAAACTAAAAACTAATATGGGTTAACTAAGAACAAGTTCAGGGGCAGCCAGGTGGTGCGGTGGATAGAGTACTGCCTCCAGAGGCAGGATTTGAACTCAGGTACTTAAATACATAAAATTAACCCCCCCCCAAAAAAAACTCACTAAGAACAAGTTCTATAGGTTAATACAATTGTGTTCTTCCTTGAAGCAGCCAATGTTCTACCAATAAACCTTTGCTCACTGCAAAGAATGGCCATATCTGAGATTGTAATAGCAAAATAAAACATGACTTCCTTTATTAAGAAATAGGAGGTGTGAAAGTGGTGTAAAAGGTTTTAAGAGTAGACAATGTGCATATTTCTAAGTTTGTGGGGTGTAATAAAGAGTCAATTAAGGGGTGACTAGGTGGTGCAGTGGATAGAGCACCGGCCCTGGAGTCAGGAGTACCTGAGTTCATATCTGGCCTCAGACACTTAATAATTACCTAGCTGTGTGGCCTTGGGCAAGCCACTTAACCCCATTGCCTTGCAAAAACTAAAAAAAAAAAAAAAAAAGTCAATTAGACTATGTCCAACTTTTTGTGACTCCTTTTTGGGTTTTCTAGGCAAAGATACTGAAGTGGTTTGCCATTCCTTTTTCCAGTTCATTTTGCAAATGAGGAACTAAAGCAACAAGGTTGTAAGTGTCTGAGACTAGAATTGAAGCAGAAAGGTGAGTCTTTCTAACTCCAGGCCCAATGCTCTATCCACTGTACCACCTACCTGCCTATGGAGGAGTAAGGGCCTAGTTTAGATTAGAAGAGCTCCTGACCATAGGTCCTGGATGATTAAGTAGGAAACTGGGTGAAATTTTCTCATTGGTCAAACATGGTAGCAATGCTCTACATATGATTAAGTATATCACAACTGTTTAGTTTTTTTGTTGTTGTTGTTTTTGGTTTTGTTTTTTTTTTTTTGGCAAGGCAATGGGGCTAAAGGCCACACAGCTAGGTAATTATTAAGTGTCTGAGGCCGGATTTGAACTCAGGTATTCCTGACTTCAGGGCCGGTGTACTATCCACTGCACCACCTAGCTGCCCCTACAACTGTTTACTTTACTATTCAATACAAGTTGCTATAAGAAAATGATAAAACCAATTGACTCACACTCCATCAGAGCATTTACTCAGCCAACATTAACCACAGGGATTCCAATATAACCTTTTCTATGTCAGAGGAAAAACTAGTGGGAAGGGGGTTATCAGGAGAAAACTGATTTTTCATTAATTTCAGTATCTTAAAAGTTCTCTCATGAAACATGATTGGGGTGGAGGGGTAATTCTTTTCTTTTGAGATTATGATAAAGCAACTACATAACCTGTCAGGCAGAGAAATAGAGCTCTGGGAAAAATCTTTTGGGGCTAAATACATTCCATTCCTCCCCCTGGTACCCATCTTGGAACAGTCAAGTGGATTCACCCAGAATTAGGATACTAGGGTTCAAGCTCCACTTCTGATGCTCACTATGTGACCTTGGGTAAATCACTTAAAACTCCCTTAGTTTTCTCATTTGTAAAAAGATAGATGGTCTTTGAGTTATCTTCCAATTTTAGACCTATGATCCTTTAGTCCAGTGAATTCTGACCCTTCGATTAAAAAAAGGGTTTTTTTGTGCCTTTGCTTTTTATATACCAGTTGTTCCCTGATATACCCTTCCCATCAAAGAATGTTCCATTATAATAAAGAAAACCATCTGAAGTTAAATAAAACCATCTGAAAGAATGACCATGTCTAAGATTGAAGGCAACATAGTCTCCTTCCTCTTTCCTGAAGTATGCTTGGCTATCTGATTGCAGGAAACAAGATTGGCCATTGCAGTTAATCAGAGTTCATTCACTATGTTTAATCTTCTGTCTTTTAGTATTGTTTTTCATTATATCATTTTTTATCATTGTGGTCATTGTGTATATTGTTCTAAACTCAGTCCTTAAATGCTTTTTTTGATTTGTTGTTTCAATGAATTTAAAGTTCCTTAGGATGGCTTTAATTAGTCTATATGAATTTCCATTTTTTCCAAGTGAGACAGACCTCAGTTCACCCTTTAAAACTAGTTCCTTAAAGAAATTCAATTTGCCTCCTTGGAGTATAACAAAACAATCCAGGGCTCAAAAAACAACAAACAAAAGAAAAAGATCAACTGACTTGAGATTAAGGAATTTCCTTCCCTAAATGGGAAGGAAGAAGCCTGCCTCTGACCCTTAGGCAGGAGGAGATAGAAGATAGAAGAAGATAGAAGAAATATAAAGAACACAGAAGGGATAAATTACAGAAGTCTTGTCTCTAGATGGCACAATGGATAGTGCATGTCACTGAATTCAAATCTGGCTTGCGTGACACTAGGCAAGTCACTTAAACCCTGTTTGCCTCAGTTTCCTCATCTGTAAAATGAGTTGGAGAAGGAAATGGCAAACCACTCGAAGTATCTTTGCCAAGAAAACCCTACATGGGATCATGAAGAGTTTGGACATGACTGAAAATAACTGAACAACAACTCATCTCTAACCTTGCCTGGGATAGTTGTAGACAAGTTCAACACAGCCTGGGTACTGATGGGGATGCTGAGGATGCTAAGTACAGGCTGGATGGTAAGAATGGCCTTAACTAGTCTATCTGCTCCAAGTCCCAATCCAGACCCACAGAGTGAAGTGCAGATTTTTTTGAAAGCAGGGAGATGAGATTATGCTAAGAGCCAATTCCAAGTTTTAGGACTAATTTTGGGCATTAGGGAGGATGATTTCAGTGTCCTGTGCTTTTCAGCTGACTTTCAGCCTAAATGAAGAGTATTTACTTAACCTCATTTTACAGATGAAGAAATAGACACAAAGATTAATACTGACCTGCCTCATCGAGTGAATTAACAACTAAATGACTGAAAATACTTTGAATTCTTTTAATTTCAATTCAACCAAACTCCTTCTTCAGGTCTTTTCCAGCATTCCACACAGAAGAGGAAAGCAAGAGCTGGAACTAGGGTCTTGGTGTCCAGGAGTAAGTCACTAATTATCCCTGAGTCTCAATTTGCTCATCTGCAAAATGGGGGCAACAAAATTGAGATACCGATCTCATAGAGTTCTTGTGAAAATCAAATAGAGTAACATAAAGACACATTGAAACCTTCAAGTACTATGTTTTGGTTGTTTATTGATTTATCATTGTTTATGTTTTTATTTGTTTGACTCATCAGTACCATTCTCCTATCCCTATCCAAGGATCCAGGACCTTAAGAGTTGGAAGGGATTTTAATGACCAATAAGATATTTTATTTTTTTCAATTTTTTTAATCTTCACAAATATTCATATTCTTTTTTTTTTAGGTTTTTTGCAAGGCAAATGGGGTTAAGTGACTTGCCCAAGGCCACACAGCTAGGTAATTATTAAGTATCTGAGGTTGGATTTGAACCCAGGTACTCCTGACTTCAAGGCCGGTGCTTTATCCACTATGCCACCTAGCCGCACTCAAATATTCATATTCTGCTAGTCTTTCTGGCATCATGAAGTAGATACTTTTATTCAGTTGTTCTAGTCATGATTCCAGCAGGGGTTTTCTTGGCAAAGATACTCAAGGGGTTTGTCATTTCCTTCTCCAAATCATTTTCCAGATGAGGAAAACAGAAGCAAACAAAATGTTTTTTTAAATTTATTTTTATTAAAGATATTATTTGAGTTTTACAGTTTCCCCCCCAATCTTGCTCCCCCCCCCCACTCTGCACAAAGTAAATGTTTGAGGTATCCTCCTGATCGAAGGGCCCATCCATGCTGTTTTCACTGTGCAACCTAATCACCAGTGAATGGCTTTGAAAATCAAAGGCAGGATTAAAGACTATACTTCCTGGCACTTATTTAACTTATTTAACCTTTTGGGGCTTCAGTTATCTCATCTGCAAAATGGAAATACTCACAACTTGCACTCTAATCAGATAATGTATGTAAAACATTATGAACTGTGTCTCAGTTCTTAATAAGTTGCTTTTGACTTCTTTGAGCTGTGAACAGATGGCTGTGGTATGTGAGCAACCAATTATAAAGACTGAGCATATGTGAACAATTTAGTGTTTTAATCAAATGAAACTTACAAGACTCAATCCGACATTTAATGAGAAGCTTAATAGTTCTTGTGTTGTTGGTGATAACGCACAAATAGTTAGCAACTCACATAAATGACTCTAATTCCTATTAGGCTACATAGTCGAACAGCAATTCTGAGGTCAGCTGAAGAGAAAGAGGGCAATTTAGGACAATCTCTCTCTGGCTTCTTTCAGAACATACTGAGAGATGTTCCACTTCACAATATGTGTGGAAGCTCAGGTCAAGAAGGGCTCAGTTCTAAGTCTTGGTTTATATTCCTGAGGTACCATCAGGAAAGAGCTCACTATTTTTGTGCATTTTAGCATCAACTCCCCATCTTCTTTGAATGTTCAATAGAAAGAAAATGATCATTTTCTATGACCTCCACTCTACCTCAACTACACAAAGACATGGTTATGTCATACATCACCCACAAGTGCTCCACTTTCATGCTCATGATATCTCAACTTCCATTATCTGATCATAATCTTTTGGCATTCTACCTTTTCTCTCTGCCTTAAAATTCCTAATCCTTTCTTCTCACTCCTTTCAACTTTTCAGTTTTCTAACTCCAGTTCTTTCCCCTTGAACTGGCTAAATATCCCAGCTGGTCCCTCACTGCAGCAAAGCCTTTTATACCTCCCTAATTCACACTCAATGATTTTTCCAACCTTTTCTCTTCCTTTTCAAATCTCCTGGTAAGGGCAAATGGCACAGTGGATAGAACAACAGATTTCAAATCTAGCTTCAAATCCAGTTGTGTAAACTGGACAAGTCACTTAGCTTCCAATTGTCTTGCAAAAACAAATCTCCTATGGATCCCTTTCCTCCTCCCTCAGCTCAGAACCTTGCCTCATATTTCGAGGGAAAAACTGTGGTTGTGGGCTAAGAGTTCCCTCTGTTCTCTTCCTCTTCCTCTCACATCATTGAAATATCTTCCACCACTATCTCCTTCACTTCACTTCTAACTCATTCATTGGTTTGTTCCACCTCCTTGAGCATCATTGTTGAGTTGCCTTGAGAATCAAAGGATGACTCTATCCTGACGATTGCTCAGATTGATCTTTCCCTATTTGGGTTTGCCATTTCTTGAGATGTCTTAGCTATTCTGCTCACTTCATTTTTGACTCATTCTCAAATCTGCTTCAAATTCACATCAGCTGGTTTGTCATGGTACAGATATACTGCCCCCCCCCTTTTGTTTCCCACCCTTTTTGTGCCTGACATATTAAGAGCTTTAAAAAGGCTCTCTCTCTCTCTCTATCTATAATCTAGTATTATTTATCATCTCTTTATCCACCCACCCATTTATCATTTATCTTTCTGTTCATTTATCTTTATCTTCTTCATCCCTGTCTTTCTTTTTGGGGGTGGGGGGCAAGGCAGTGGGGATTAAGTGACTTGCCCAAGGTCACACAGCTAGGTCATTATTGTCTGAGGCTGCATTTGAACTCAGGTCCTCTTGACTCTAGGGATGGTATTCTATCTACTGTGCCACCTAGCTGCCCCCTTCTTCCCTGTATCAAATGAAGAGATGGATCTTCTTGCCCAGACATATTCAGTACTCTTAATCCTGTCCCATCCCATTTGCAGAAGATTGCTTCCTTATTATTCTTATTCTCCTATTAATCTTCAGCCTTTCCTAAGGATTGCTTCCTTTTTGCTTATAAACATATTCATGTCTTCCTATCCCTAAAAAAACTCTTTATTTTTTTAGGTTTTTTTTTTGCAAGGCAAATGGGGTTAAGTGGCTTGCCCAAAGCCACACAACTAGGTAATTAATAAGTGTCTGAGACCAGATTTGAACCCAGGTACTCCTGACTACAGGGCCAGTGCTTTATCTACTATGCCACCTAGCTGCCCCTCCTAAAAAAACTCTTACTTGATCCAATTATCCCTGCTAGCTATCACCCTATATCTCTTCTTCCTTTGTGACTAAACTCATTGAGAAAAATTGGTGCTGTATTTTTCTCCTCTCACTTATTTCACAGTCCTTTGCTGTTTGACTTCCTGACTTATTTAACGGAGACTGTTTTTTTCCAAAGTTATCAATGATCTATTAATTGTAAAATGTAATGATTATTCCTCTTTTATAAAATTAATTTTTATTTTTTCAAGCAGCAAAAATCTGTCTCTGCTTCGACTTATGCCCTCATTGCATCCTCTACAAGTGAATACAAATAGCCTCATTTGATTGGCCAACATCTTTAAAACTAGTGAGAGTGAGCTATTCCATCATATATTTGGCTGTGCTGTGTTTGACAACTTCCAACTGCCCAAACTGGCATGGATGCTCCGAACTCAATCAGTGAGAGAACAACTTGATTTCTTTTGCTATCTCTCTTTTATACCAGCTCCTAGGAATGGATCTGGGAGTGTTTGTTTCTGTTCTGTGTTGTTTTCCTCAGTTCCAGGTGCCACAGCTGATTCTCAAGGGATGGGAGTTGAAGCCAGAGATCTTGGAGACAAGCAAGTTGGTATAGCCATTTGGTCTTGCATGGCAACCCTGAGAATCCAGGGTGTCTGAGACTCAAGCTTGAGGATGGTTTTGGACTTGGATCTAGCACTGTATTCTTTGGGACTCAAGCTAAGTTATGAACCTAATCTTCCCAAATTCAGAATCCGAGGTATAAGTAGGGGAGGAAGATCATGTTACCCCTGCATTGGGGGCAGGGAGTGAGTTTGTATATTTGTGATTATATCTTTTTTTTTTTTTTAGGTTTTTGCAAGGCAAATGGAACCCCATAAGTGGCTTGCCCAAGGCCACACAGCTAGGTAATTATTAAATGTCTGAGACCGGATTTGAACCCAGGTACTCCTGACTCCAGGGCCAGTGCTTTATCCACTACACCACCTAGCCGCCCCGTGATTCTATCTTTTGAAGTAAACATTTGTTTGTAAAGGCTCCCGGGTTGCAAAAATAAATAATGTCAATGTGCAATTTTCTAAGTCAATATGTGATCTGCAGGGCAGCTACATGGCACAGAGAATAGAGTGTTTGGATTACAATCAGGAAGACTCATTTTTCTGAGTTTTAATCCACTCTCAGACACACCTACTAATTGTGTGACTTTTGTCTCATTTTCCTCCTCTATAAAAATGAGCCGGAGAAGGAAATGGCAAAGTATTCCAGTATTTTTGCCAAGAAAACACCAAATGGGGTCACAAAGAGACAGACGTGACTGGAAACCACCCCCCCAAAATGATGTGACCCAAAGGAATCTATAGCCTCTTGTTTCTATTTGAGTTTGACACCACTGGATTAGATATCTAGAGTTCTTTCCATTCTGAGTCTGAGAATCAGTTTTCATAGCAGGAGCAATGGGGCCCATTTTAGAGTACAGAGTCCTTGGGAAATGATGAGGTAGTGAAGGGCTTTGAACAGTTAAAGGATATCACAAGGGCACCAGATATCTTAGTATTAGAATAACAAGAAATCAGGAGGACATCCACAGAAATGGAGACAGTAGGCTATCAGAGACAACTTTATCTAATTAGAAATTTTGCCAAGTACAGATCCAGTTCACTCTGCTGGAGTGACTAGACTAGATGAGTTTTCCCCTCTTACCTAATGTGAGAGGTAGATGTCCTTTGGCTTGTCAGGTCGCTGACTATTTAATGGCCTTGGAAAACCAGGTTAAGGGAGTGGGGTCCAATAATCCTGCCACACAAGTTCTTACTAAGCTTACCCACTCTAGAACAAGAGTGAGTAGTTCCTTATTATCTTACAGTTATCATATCTGTGGTTTTACTTTACTTGAGAATTTCCTTCTTCCAGAAATCTCTTCATCTGGAATACTATGCTCAATAGTGGTGCCACAGTTTAAGAAGGTCCTTTAGCAAGAAGAGAATGTCCAGGATAGGGCAACCAGGATGATGAAGGGCCTTGAGTTCATCTCAGAAGAGGACCAGTTGGAAGAATTGAGGAGAGACATGATGGCAACTTTTCAGGTATGTGAAGAGTGGTCATGAACAAATGAATGAATATTAAAAAACATTTACTATGCACTTATTATATGCCAAGCATTGTGTTAAGCACTAGAGACATACACAAAAACAAAGAGTCCCTAACTTTCAGGAGATCACATTCTAGTAAGTGAAAACAACATATAAAGGGGAATGGTGCCAGAAAGAAACATGTTAAAATTAAATAGTGAATAAGGTATATAGTATAAGGTAGTAGAAGGAGCCCCTCCTGCAGCAAAGGCCAAGTTGCATAGATTGAAATTCTAAAACTGAAGGACGAAGTAGAATACGTTTTCTGGCAAGACAGATGGTGAGAAGATGGCCAGATGCAAAATAAAGTATACCTATCTGAAATAGTAGGACAGGTGAGGCACTTACCTATCAGAAGAGTATGACCCAGATGGAAATTCTAGAGATGAAAATAGTTTATAAATAGTTTAAACTTCTGGCACATGATCTTTGGTACTAGCAATGAGGCATCTTATGAGATGATAGCTCTAGGAGTCATGTGTGTGAGAGGGCATTAGATATGTTCTGTTTAGCCTAGAGGAAAGGACCATGAGTAGAAATTTCAGTCAAATTTAGGCTTTGGATTAGGAAAAATACCCTAACAATTAGAGTTATACATAAACTGAACAGGTTACCCTGAGAGTTTTTGGTGGTGAGTATCCCTAGAGACTTGAGATTTGTTGATGAGGTCCACCTGGGGTCTTGGAGATCTTCAAATACAGGGTGGTTAATCAGTTGAGTAGGGTATAGTGAAGATTCCATTTGTATTTGAGTTGGACTAGAAGGCCATTGAATTCTCCTCTAACTCTCAAATTCCATGACTCTGTGATGTTCATTTTAGCCCATCTGCTACAGAGAGCAAGCTTTGGTGAAATTTAGAGAATTTTTAAAGGTGTGAAAAAGGAATGAGTGGGAGTCACATGGTGAAGAATATATCTTCTTCCACATTTCAGTGAACCTGCAATCTTCTCCATCTGGGGATTGATCTTTCTTTCTATGATATAGTTCCCTCCATAATACTGGTCCATCCTATGTAAGTAACTCTTATCCAGAGCATATTGTGAATTGTCCAAATTGTTCAAAATGCTAGGGATTTTTGTTGCTCATGAGACTTTGTGATTGTTTTTCTTTTCTCCCCCACTTTTTTCAGTTTTCAGTGTCAGTTGAGATTTGAACTTCTGCCATTTTATTTTTTTTATTTTTATTTTCTTTTAGGTTTTTGTAAGGCAAATGGGGTTAAGTGGCTTGCCCAAGGCCACACAGCTAGGTAATTATTAAGTGTCTGAGACTGGATTTGAACCCAGGTACTCCTGACTCCAGGGCCAGTGCTTTATCCACTATGCCACCTAGCCACCCCTGCCATTTTATTTTATAGGGTTCCAAGTCCTGTCTTCCATATATGTCCCCCAAGGCTCAAGTCGTTGAACCTATTTCTCCCTCTGCTCAGGACACAATTATATCTTTCTGGGTGACATTTTTAGCATCTGGTACAAGTAACTTCCTCCTTATTTCTATACCTCTTGTCAATCTCAGTGACTTCAGCAACTATTTGAAAAACCCTTCAGATTACTTGATAGTATGTCTCCCTTTTCATTCTAAGTCAATCTGGCTACATGCTAGTCATCTATTACAAATCACTACTTTACTTGAGAATTTTTCTACCCTATTTTTGACAATAACTATCTGACCTAACATCTTTCATCAAATATAGATTGAAAACTCAATACATGTAAGGTAATATTACGTGTTTGGTCTGTCAAATCCATTCTTTCCCCACCAGGAAACAGTGTGTTCAAATTTTTGATGGTTTTAACTCTTAGAATTTAGGAAGTTTCTTTTTTGTAACTTCTACTCATTGTTCCTACATTTGATTTCTGTGGTTAAGCAAAATAAATCTACATTCCTAAATATTAAAGCTCTTCAAATATTCAACGATAGCTATGTGTCTCCCCATGGCTTTCTTCAGGCTAAATATCTCCAGTTTCTTGTGTGGTCCATTTATTCCTATACTTCAAGTAAATATTAAATACTGATATTATATCAATTATTTATGGTGCCTTTACACATAATTTAGCTTCCTTGTTTATCCTATGTAAACTTTGTTTAATTTTACATTTTTTCCTTGTTTATCTCTACTTTTTTGGTCCTTTTGTTCAGCTATTTTAACTGTGTCCAACTCTTTGGGACCTTACTTGGAATTTTTTTGAGTGGTTTGCCATTTCTTCAAATCATTTTATAGATGAGGAAACTGAAGCAAACAGGGTTAACTGACTTGCTTATGGTCTTACAGTTAATATATGTCTGAGGCTAGATTGCAATTCAGGTCTTCCTGATTCCAGATCTGGCACTTTATCAACTATGCCTCTCACTGCCCTTTTTATTTGGTTCACTGGAGGAATAATAAATTCTGTTCCACACTTCCATTCCAACTGTCTGAATATTTTTGCTTTAAATGTATTTCTTAGGGGCAGCTAGGTGGTGTAGTGGATAGAGCACTGGCCCTGGAGACAGGAGTACTTGAGTTCAAATCTGGCCTCAAACACTTAATAATTACCTAGCTGTGTGGGCTTAGGCAAGCCACTTAACCCCATTGCCTAGTAAAAACCTAA
Source organism: Macrotis lagotis (assembly GCF_037893015.1). Lineage (NCBI taxonomy): Eukaryota > Metazoa > Chordata > Mammalia > Peramelemorphia > Peramelidae > Macrotis > Macrotis lagotis. The sequence goes on from NC_133658.1 coordinate 579,003,613, forward strand.
AAACAAACAAATAAATAAAAATAAATGTAATTCTCGTAAATAATACATTAATTCTTTCTAATCCATTCTACTACCCTTCTTCATTTTGAGGGTAAATTTATCCCATTCATGTTTATGGTTACTATTGTTAAGTTGTAGATTAAAAACCTCCATCATTACCTCTCATTATTATTTGGAGCATCAAATTATTTGAATCTTTCAAATGCTTTGTGGCATTTATTTTTCAGATCCACTTCTAAAATTCCAACACCCTATTTTCTTGTTATTTATTACTATTACAATAGCATTATTTTCTATAGCTTTTATTGCCAAATCTACAATATTTCAACTACACTGTAGGTTAAACAAGTTTTTATGAGCTATCCTGCATATTTATCATTTTTTAAAGTTTTTTTTTAAGGCAATGGGGTTAAGTGGCTTGCCCAAGGCCACACAGCTAGGTAATTATTAAGTGTCTGAGCCTATATTTGAACTCAGGTACTCCTGACTCCAGGGCCGGTGCTCTATCCTCTGCACCACCTAGCCACCCCATTTGTCATTTTTAATCCTGTTTCTGGGGGAAGGGAGAAATTTTCAAAATAAATTTGTTGTAATTCAGAGATTCCTGATAAGTATGTAATTCACAAAAGAAGTAATGTTTTATGACATAATGCTTGAATACATTCCTTTCTTCACTCTTATAGGCACCACCATAATTCATACCCTCATTACTACTTCTTGTCTAGACTATTGCAATACCCTATTTCAGTTGATGTTCCCTCAGATCTCTCTCCAATTGAAAACATCAGCTGCCACAGTGACTCCTAAAGATCATCTAAAGCAAAGAAAAAGAAGGTATGTTTTCAAATTTTTAGTTTGGGACCTAACTTGATCAGCTTAATTTCATTAGTTTCAATTGTGTTGTTATTGTTGATCTTTTTATTTGTATTGGTGGAATGACAAAGGGCCATTTGGAAATTTATAACATCATTCGCTGACCATACAAAAAATATCGATTTAAAAATTAGCCTGCTATATTTGATCAAACATTTAATTAATTCAAAGCTAAAAAAGCTCTTAGATTTATTGAATTTTGGGTCCTGCCAAATGATTTTGGCAGTCTTATATGCCTACTGATAGAATATTCCCTGCCCTTGATCTAAAGATAGAGGGGTTGCAATTTGCATCAATGGAGTTAAGTGCTCACACCAACAAAATCAGACCTTTTAAGAAAGGAAGAAGATATTAAATATAAATGGAGTTTACATGAGACTTTTGAAATTACTGACAACTTATTGTAAAAGGATGCTTAAAATAAGTACAAGATGGTACCAACTGGAACTCCCCCCTTCACCCCTCTGGAACCCTAAAATTTTTTTATTAAAAAATTGAGGGGGCAGCTAGGTGGCACAATGGATAGAGCACCAGCCTTGGAGTCAGGACTTGAGTTCAAATCTGGTCTCAGACACATAATTACTGTGTGACCTTGGGCAAGTCACTTAACCCCATTCCCTTGCAAAAAAAACTAAAAAACATTGGTATTTTTTGTATGTCATGTATTTCACAATATACTCCTTCCAGAAAGTCTTATGTTTATAATTTTAAAAGAAAAAAATTATCAAAACTGACCAACACATCAATCATTTATTTCGTATTATTCCATATTCATATTCCTTTACCTCTAGAATGAAAAAGGATGCATTTTCAAAACTTTTCTTTGGGAGCCAACCTAGTCACGATAATTTTACTGTATTTAGTTTCAATTGTTTTGGTATTGTTATGATCTTTACATTTGCATTGGTGTAATCATTTTGTATATTGTTTTCCTAATTTTCTCTACTTTGCTTTGTATCAATTTATAAGTTTCCATGCTCCTCAGTATGGCAGCATATTTAAATTTTTTTTTATATTGCAGTAATATATACCACCAGATACTACAACTTAAGCCATTTCTTAATTGTTGGGCATCTGCTGTTTCCAATTCTTGCTTGCCAAAAAGTGCTACCATAAATATTTTGGTGTATATTATATATTGTCTTCCTCCTTTTTCATAATTTACCTCCAAAGCCTTCCTTTAAATAGCAAATCCTAGGGGCACTTAGGTGGCGCAGTGGATAGAGCACTGGCCCTGGAGTCAGGAGTACCTGAGTTCAAATCCAGCCTCAGACACTTAATAATTACCTAGCTGTGTGGCCTTGGGCGAGTTACTTAACCCCATTGCCTTGCAAAAAAAAAATCTAAAAAGAAAAAACAAACCTTAAATAGCAAATCCTCTAAACTGCCAGTTGCCTTTAAAAAAATTGCCTCTTCAAAGTTTTGATGCATTTTTAAGCCTTAAGAGCTTACAAAGTTTTATACTGTACCCTATGAATTAGATCCTTCTTTTATAACTAACAAAAAAGATGCTATTTCTGAAACTTGGGAGCGTGAAGGCTAAATTCTCTTCCAGAATCTTGCTTAGTTTCAGCTTCTGTTCTGATTGTCCTATCATCTAGGTAGAGAGAGGCATAAGGGGTTCACTTTTGTCTGAAGCTTTCAGGTCAGTATAGTCACTTCCGTCCTCCCTTACACACCAAAGTCAGGACCCAACAGCTGGGGAATACTGAACTGAATCAAATTCAAACCTTATTTAAACTGTCATAACAGCATCCAACATGGCTAGGTTGAGAGTATGTCTCAGTTGAACTATGAGGTATTGGTGGAAAAGCACATTGTTATGTACATACATACATACATACACACACAAACATGTACGCACACACAAACACCCCCCCCCGACAGACATATACACTGAGAGAATTGAACACTTATGTTCAAAATACTAGGCTCAGCACTAAAGATACAAGTAAATAAAAGCAAGACAGTCCCTGCTTTCAAGGAACTTATTTTCTAATGGAGGAAGACAATACATATATGGGCAAGTGATGACCAAAGAAGGAAATTTTGCTTACGAAGAGGACAGAATTGATTTAATTTATTGATTATGAAGATGGAGGAAGGTCATATGGCAAAGTAGCCATAGCTGTTTGGAATGTGAATGTAAAGCATAGACTTAAGGCAATCAGATGTAATGGGTCAGCTACACTTGCACTCTCACCAATCAAGGTAGCACAGTCCCAAGTCAACAATTTTGAGTTTAAGTGGGTTGGGTCAGGTAGGTGGCGAAGTGGAAAAAGCACAGGCCCAGGATCTGAGCTCAAATCAGGTCTCATGACATTTAATAATTACCTAGCTGTGTGGCCCTGAGCAAGTCACTTAACCCCACTGCCCTGCAAAAACCAAAAACCAAAACAAAAAGACCTTAAGGGTAAGGAACCAGAGATCTAATTAATCTAAAAGCTGCATAATCACTACATTAAAAAAAATGTATTTTTACATGGATTACTTAGTATCACCATTTGATGGATAGACTGCAAAGTGCTAAACTCTAAGCAGCAGAGGAAGTTCAGAGTACATATTTGACCATCCCTGTTATTTATGCAGGATTGAGTCAAAAAGACCTTAATGCTCTTTTTATGAAGGACCAACTTAAACTAGGAAATATCAAATTCTATTGTACTGATGAGCCAAACTTATGAAAAATAGTAGGCTATTAACATTCCACAAAATACATATCCCTGTCCCCCCACCCAGTATTTGCCAGACCCAATCTTATAGTTTGTTGAAATTCTTATGTGACATAATTTAAGTAAAGGCCCATCCTTCAATATATTTATGATATCTGGAGTACCACCATTCATGACTTTGGGTTGAGATTTCATTAATGTAATCAAATGAGATAATGTAAAGGAACTTTGAAAACCGTTAAACTTTATATACATATTATTTATATAAAACTAATAACCGAACAACATCTCAGTAATAAGTCTGGTATGGAGAAAGGTTATGGAAATATAGTATGTAAAAAGAGAGGTGTCAGAAGAGGTGGATTGGTCCCCTTTATCTTTCTCTTCTGCCCACTACCTTTTGCTTTTCTTTTCCTACCCGCCTCTGCTTCCCTTTCCTACTCTTGATCACAACATATATTCCATTGTACAATATTCCTTCACCCATCTGTTCTCTCATTTGTGAACTTCCACAGCAATTTCATGTACAATCATTCATCTCTTCTCCCTTACCCTTTCTGGTTTCATTTGTCTTTTAGGTAACTGGGCTCCCCATCGAATATTCTGCCTTCTTTTAAACTATATAATTAACTCTAGATTAGAACAGTACAACATAGAGCTCATACAACTTGATAGTCATCAATTTTAAGAGGTTTTGGGGGTAGAACCACTGCCTATTATCCTTAGGATAAGGACTAATCCTTTCTCCCTCAGACTGTCTTAAGATATCCTTAGATTTCTTTTGGTAACCTGAAGCCCAATTTCAGTTTCATGTCTTATTACTTGATCCCTAGTCAACCATTTTAAGTTAGGTCAGAGTATGGTAGTTGGCTTCCTGTTTATTTATCCTTCATTAGTGATGGTGGGTAGCCAGTCATTATCTCCTTTTGGTTTTGACTTTGAAGCTCAGGTGATTCTAGTGGATAATGCAGGAACACTCAAAGGTGGAACATACCCACATTTAAGAGAGGTAGTCCAAACTGTCACTTATTCTAAAAGGGCAAATAATTCTATGTATCTAGTATTTAAATCTAAAGAATGGAAGAATCATTACCAAATTACCCAAGCAGACAGCGTTATTTTCATGCTCTGCCAAACTTACTACTAAGATTTCCTCACAAACTTAACTTTCCTTAGTCCTCTGAAAACTGGCTTCCACCTTCATCTTGACTGAAAATGTATTCTTAATGGTTGCCAATGGACACCAATGATTCCAAGGTTCAATGGAATTTCTTCAGTTCTCATTTTTCAGGGCTTCTTCAAAATAACTTTACTCAGATCATAAGGGTATATTTCAATTTAATAAGTTAACAGAAAAATGCTGGACACAATTTAGAAGTTTCATAGATAATTAGGTTACTTGTTTCCTAATATATTAATTCTTCAAGATGATTTCACAAATTTCATTATCAATTTAATACTATAATAAATTTAAGTTTATTCCACTGATAATTCCATTCATAATTTAAACATAAAATGTTCATTATAAAGACACTCCAAAAACAGAGTATAAAGTATTAAAATATTCTGAAACAAATGAAGAATGGACAGTTTTGTTTTCTTTTAGATTCATTTCTTTAGCGGGCCGGTCTGTAAAGTTTTTTGTAGCCTAGTTATATTGGCATCCAGGGCTGCAAGACCATTTCTGAAGTCCTGTTCATCATGTGAAGTGAATGAAGAGAGGGACGACATGCTCCAGTCAGACATTCTTGACATTAAATCAGAATTTAAAAAGCTGTAGTCACATACAGTACTACTATTTTTCACCAGGGAACTGGAAGTTTGACATGTCAAGGTATTACTATGACCTGGAGACTTGTCCAACAAGTCCGTGGGAATCTTACCAATTACCTCCTTAATTTTCATAAGGAGTTGCTCATCTTCTAAATTAACTGCTCTTATCTTTTTAGAAACTTCTGTTTCCATCTTTAGAGAGGAAGTACTGGGGAACTTTTCAAAATTAGCCTTTGCATCTTCTGAGGACACAAATAAAGAGATGGGCTTAAGAAGATCATTTTGTTTTTCAGAACTAGGAATTCCACTGTTGTCAGACAGTTTAGAGTTAGAAACATTATTCTGTGGCAATGGACTTATTCTTTCAGGGGTAGATTTCTTTTTTGAGGTACTTACAGCAAATGGTAGATAAATTGTCTCATCAGTCAGGCCGAATTCATCATCTATTAATGTGTCCGTCTCATTTCCCACTTCTGAAAGTACCTTTGAATGATAAGGTAGAGTTCCAGGGTCTAATTCAAAAGCTGAACCTGGAGGTTTGTGTTTAGAGACTTCAGGGTTTAGGAAATTTTCATAGGGCACATTTGGCACTCTCTCGTTTTGGTCTTCTTTCAAAAATGGTGACTCTGTGTGAGTATAAATTTGGTCACTTTCCAACTTTTTAATGTAACTCATGGGAAATTGAGATGGAGACTGTTTATGTTGTAGGTGTTTTTCGTGAATGTCTAAAAGGGATCTGGTAAGCATTTTCTCAGGCTTATAGAGGCTGTCCATACTGAGGTCTGTGAGGAGTTGTGTCATGTTGCTCTGCAAAGTTCTGTTGGAAGAAATTGGTATTTTAGTTATTTTCCCTGGTCAAAGCATATTTTTCTTTTGGCAACAGTTCACTTCTATTTTGAACAAAATGTCACAAATGGCTTAACCTGAACCTCATGGAATAATTTACCGCAGATATCGGAACACCTACAAAGATTAAAAGAATAAAGGAAAATATTGCATTTCTAGATGTTTTTGACCTTGTAGGGTAAATTAAATGACTTAATGACAAATATATTATTTTATATATTGATTATGTTATTTAAATATATTGATATATTATTTAAATATGTCAAATATATTATTTTCAGGCAAAAAGAGATTAACCAAATAATCTCTTTTAAATATGAATTCACATAAATTTATATATTTATATCTGAATATATAAAGACACATATCTATCTAGAGCTGAAAGTCAACCTTCTCCTATTACAGATGAAGAAATAGAAGCCCAGAGAAGATTTGCCAAGGCCACAAAGGTATAAAGTATAAAATTGGGATTTGAACTTGCTTCTATACCTGCAGTTCAGTCCTGGCTTATAATTACATACTTGGCTAAAATACAGGAAGTGGGAGGCTAGATAACAACTTATCAGATATGAGAGAGAATTCATAATTTAGTGGTTGGACCAGAAGGCCCTCTAATGTAACTTTCAATTCTAAGATACCATATAAACAATGGATTGTTCATGGTACCTCAAACAGAAACTAAGTTATTTCCTTCCATTAACAATATACAAATAAAATATATTACCCTCTAGTGGTTATTATTAGAACAACATGGCTAGGTCTTAAGTGCAGGTGAACTTGGTTTTAAAAACAGAGTTCTATAAAACTCTTGTGTCAGTCAACTTTACATAAAATGAAAAATTTTCTACTTGGGGCTCCATACATCATAATTTCAGAAATGCTTTTTCTTTATTTCTGATTAATGAAATAGTAGCAGCAATTTTTTTTGTCCTCTAAGCCCAAGTAGTTAGAAAAGTATAACTAAATTAGAGGAGCTTTTCTTCAAAGAACTTTTTAACTGACAAGGTTGGGAGTTTTATACTCAAAATAAGAAACACCTAGTATATATTTCCTAATATAGTCATCAAGCACTAGAAAATTATTCTTTTACAAACTTAAAGCGTCAGGAGGAGAGCAGGGCAATCAAAAATCAAAAATAATTTAAGGAAATATAATCAGTAAATAAATCAGTAAAACTTCTAATGTGGAAAGTATCAATATTTACTCTACAAATTAAGTCAAAAACCCTCCACACATTGAAAAAGAAAGTCTCGGGGGCGGCTAGGTGGCACAGTGGATAAAGCACTGGGCCTGGAGTCAGGAGTACCTAGTTCAAATCCAGGCTCAGACACTTAAAAAAAGAAAGTCCCTAAATAATTCCAATGAAGATATTATTTAAATTAAAAACAAGGTTGTCACTACTAAAAACTATTACTAGTTAGCATTATAGAAAAGGAGATCTCTCAGGAATGAGGAGCCACCAGAATTTGATTCAGGAAGAATTTCTCAACAGTAGGCTATGAAGATATCACCTCTTTCATTCTCTTGTTTTTTTCAAGGCAATGGGGTTAAGTGACTTACCCAAGGTCACACAGTTAGCCAATCATTAAGTATCTGAGACCTAATTTGAACTTAGGTCCTCCTGACTCCAGGGTCAATGCTCTATCCTTTGCACCATCTAGCTGCCCTATCACCTCCTTTTCTTGATGACAAAACATGAAAAAGAAGAGGGTAGATGATATCAGAAAAAGTAATTCTGGATGATCTTGACCAGTGCCAGGGAAAGGAAATAAATACATTGAATTTAAAGACAGAAATATGCTGAGGTTAGTGAAAGACATGTTGTAGGTGGTCAGACAAGTCAGGGCTTGAAATCCTTTTTAACTCAACATTTGACAAGATAAATAAATACAATAGCTAATAGTGGTATCAGAATGGGAGTGAAAATTACCTGGTAAGTTCTTTTAACCGGATGATTTCAGCTTCACGCTGATGTAAGGTTACATCCAAGATCTTATTTTCCTTCCTAGATGTTTCTAGCTTGAACTGGTAAGTTTTCACATTGGCCATGGCTTCCTCTAATTCTAAAAGATAAAGAGTTTTAGTTTTCAGTTTTATTAGAAATATGATCATTTAAGACAGTTCATATACATACCAATTTTAATCTTTGCAATCTCCATCTCAAAGTGCTTCTTATTTTCAAATATTTTTTTATCTTTCTCTTGAAACAACTTGACATACTTCTTGTACTCATCTTTCTGGCTTTCAATCACCTTCAAGAGCTTGTCATTCTTAATCTTCAGTAACTTCTGATTTCTTAATGACTCCTTCAGCTGGGTTTGCAGGGACATATTGAGTGACTGTGTAGAAATTACTGTTAAGACAGAGACCAAAATTTGTTTTTAAGCTTAAAGATTACATGCATATGAGTAGAGATTCAAAAGGAAAGTAAAAATTTAAAATTTTCATCAAAATGACTCTATGCTCTGTGCAAGCTCTGTATATAATGAAAAACATTTAAAAAGTCAATTACCAGTGAATATTGTATACATTTTTCAAGTGATAGTTTTATTTTCTTAACCTAAAAACAATATATTCCAAGATGAATTTGACCACATAAAGGGACTAGAATTCACCTTTGCTGTGGATCTTGTCAAAATTATAATAAAACTTAAAAAAAATAATTTGGGGATATTTTTGGTTAGAGGGAAACTTCTATGTCCTTATATTACTTTAGGCCTTTTAAAGTATATAATGCAACTTGGTGGGGGGGGGGAATCTCTCCACCAATTCTTTTTTCAGTATCAAATGTAGTTCTGGAAATATCTCTCCCACACTCCAGCAAAGCCAACAACTCTGTAAACCAACACCAACCAGGTCTAATAGTATTATAGTGCTTGTGGATATTATTATTTTGATTCTGCTTACTTTTCCTGAATCAGTTCATGAGTCTTCCCATGTTACTCTGAATTTCTCACCTTCTTTTTCTTCTTACATAAAAAATATTTCAGTATATTCATGTTCCCCAATTTGAGTTTCTAGTCATTACCATTAAAAAAAGCTAACTTTTTTTTTTTTAGTTTTTGCAAGGCAATGGAGTTAAGTGGCTTCCCCAAAGCCACACAGATAATTATCAAATGTCCAAGGCCCAATTTGAATTCAAGGGACTCCTGACTCCAGGGCCAGTGCTCTATCCACTATGCCACCTAGCCGCCCCAAAAGCTAACTTTTAAAAAGGATTCTGTGCAAAAAATTAGTGAAAAAAGTTATACATTGAAGACTAGTTTTAACTTCAGTCATGTCTATATATATACTTCCATATTGCCCTCTATTCAATGAGTCCTTTCTTGTAACAGTTAAACAGATAAATGTTGGAGGCAATGTGGGAAAACTAAGATTCTAAAGCACTGGTAAGAGTTGTGAACTGATTCAACCTTCTGGAGAACAATTAGGAGCTATGCCCAAAGGGCAATAAAACGAGGCATACCCCTTGATCCAGCAATACCAGCACTAGGATGAGCAGCTAGGTAGCTCAGTGGATAGAGCACTGGCCTTGGAGTCAGGAGGACTGGAGTTCAAATTGAGCCTCAGACACTTGATTTTTACTAGTTGTGTGATCTTGGGCAATTACTTACCCTTGATTGCCTCACATCCAGGGCCATCTCCCAATCATCCTGACTCCTATTTAGCCAATGGACCCAGATTGCTCTGGAGGAGAAAGTGAGGTTGGTGCCTTAACATCTCTCACTCAAATCTAATTCATGTGTTTGACACATGGCATCACCTCCCTGATGTTGTGGTCTTCTTCAAAAATGAAGGACAAACATTACCACTACTAGGTCTGTATCCCAAAGAAATCACAAAAAAGGGGAAAAGACCTGCCATGTTCAAGAATATTCACAACATCTCCTTCTTGTGGGGACAAAGAATTGGAAATCTGAGGGATATCCATCAACTGAGAAATAGATAAACAAGTAGTTATATGAACAAAATAGAGTATTATTACTCTATAAGAAAGGATTAACAAACAGCTTTCAGAAAAACCTGGGAAGACTTATTTGAACTGATGCTGAGTGAACTAAACAGAACCAGGAGAACACTGTAAACAGTAACAGCAACACTGTGCAATGACAACTGTACTCTTTTCAGCAAAACAGCAATCAAAGATAATTCTAAAAGACTTGCCATCCACATCCAGAGAAAGAATTATGGAATTTGAATACAGATCAAAACATGCTATTTTTATTTTTAAAATTGATTTTTGTTTTTTTCATTCTAATGACTTTCATATTGTGTAACACATTTGTACATGTATAATTTATATCAGATTATTTACTATCTTAGGCTGAGAGGGGAGGGAAGGGTAGGAGGCAGAAAACTTTATAAAAATGAATGTTGAAAATTATCTTTTGTATAAATGGAAAATAATAATAAAAGAGCAACCCCCCAAACCCAAAAAGTTAAGCAAAAGCAACTGATAATAGTGACCACTCACCACAATGTAGAGATCAAAAGAGCCTAGAAACCATCTGTGTGAAGTTAACACCCAACAATCCTGAGGCACTGTGAGGATAGGAAGAAAACTGGTAGGCTATCTGCTGCTCATCTGATCACTTTACCTTACTACAAGATTATCCTATTTCCTTTTTCAGTGATACATCTCTTTAATTATTTTCTTCATCATCATCTTTTTTCCAAGAGGATCACTGACATTATAGGGTGATGTCTTGAATTGTGTATGAATTAGATTTAAGTGAACTGGGGTTGCACAAAGTCATCAAAGTTCAGTAGCAAAGCAAAAGTTAAGATGACTGGTGGTGGCCTGGGATGCAGTGGATGAACTTAAGTGTCTTCAGTATCTGATCAAACTCTAAGCACTCCACAGCACTTGTTTCACTTGCTTACATGGACTCTGGAACAATCTGTGTTCATTTTGCCCAGGGAAGTCTTTACATGTTTGAGGTAGACATTCCCTAATTCAAAGTCTAGGCCCACTAGTTATCTTCCCCCTGGTTTAGCAGGTTGACCAAGATGGCTGCTGCATATGCTACAGTTTCTTGGAATCCCAGGTGAGAGTTGAGTGCTAAGTGGATATTAAAAAGTGGATGAACAGTCCTGTAAAGGGTTCAGCAAGCCCTGAACACACATACTCCCCCCTTTCTTTAACAATGATTTTTAAATGCCACTGCTCCTGTGCAGTTCTAATGGTATTATCTTATATAGTCTATTCATGACTTCTATACATTTCTCTACTGCAAAATGATTGAAATAAATAAGATCATGAGAAATATAAATTCAGAATAAATTTGAATCACTATAAACAGGTGCTAAAATTTTCAGACTTTTAATATTTATGACTCACATATAGAATCATATGTGTTTCTTTTATCTATATGGGTCCATGGATTCCATCTTATAGGGATCCAATGGAATATTGATTTTAAAAAAAGATATTTTCTGAATGGAAATAGCAATGCTTAATTAGATTTATGGGGAAAATCAAAAGACTATGGAAGCAGAGAATGCTCTGTTCTAAGATCACATAGCTAGTAAATGTCTTGAGGCTGGATTTGAACTCCAATAGGGCAGCTAGAAGACACTGGCCTTGGAGTTAGGAGGAATGGAGTAGTTTGAGTTCAGTTTTAAACATAGTTAGATAGTGACCTTGGGCAAGTCACTTAATCCTAATTGTTTCTAACCAGGGTCTTCCCCAGTCATTCAGACTCATATCTGACCACTGGACCCACATGGTTCTGGAGGAGAAAGTGAGGCTGGCAGTTTAGCACAGCACCCCCCCACTCAAATCCAATTCATGTGCTTGTCATGGCATCCCCTGATATTGAGGTCTTCATTGAGAATGAAGGACAAATATCATATTAAAGTGCTTTAAAGTTTGCAAAGTGTTTTTTTAATATTTATCATTTGATCTTCACATGATAACCTTGTAAAATTGATGCTATTATTTTTTCCATTTAACAGATGAGGAAACTGAGGCTAAGACTTGTCCAAGACCACAAAACTAAGTGTCTTAGGCAAAATTAGACTTAGGGCATTCTGATTCCAAAATTGGCACCTTATTCACTACCAACTTAACTACTACATATACATATTAACTTCTCAAAGCAAATTATACACATGAAAGTATCACATCTCAGCAACTTTTAGGGACATTGCTTTCAGGTCTCTTGGTTTTGAGGGCTATTTGCCACTTGAGGTCTAAGGTGAAGGGTGCTACAGAAGTGACGGGGACCATACCTCTGCTGTGAGACTTAGGTAATTATCAAACTTAATTATTAATCATAAATAAGAAAAAAGTGTTTGCCAATAAAGTTTCCTTTCCTCACCAAAAAAGGGGGAGAAAATACAAAAAAAAGGAATTTTCTTGATTTTTATTTAAAAAAACTTTCAATAAACACAGAAAAAAAGGAAAGAAAAAAAAGAATGGCATACTTCCTGTACAGTCTTGAAAAATTTCCTTTGTACTGTTATTCATTCTTTCTTACTCATAGTCACTATCTTAGTTTGGTCCCTTGCCTAGATGAAAGTCTCCTAATTGGTTTCTTTGCTTCAAGTCTCTCCCCAGCTCCAATCCATCCTTCGCACTGCTGCCAAACTTATTTTCCTTAAGTATAGACTCTCAATCAACTACAGTGGCTTCCTATTGCCTCTTTTTTTTGGTTAGATTTTTCAAGGTAATGGGGTTAAGTGGTTTGCCCAAGGCCACTTGGCTAGGTAATTATTAAGTCTGAGGTCGGATTTGAACTCAGGTACTTCCAACTCCAAGGCTGGTGCTCTATCCACTGTGCTACCTAGCCGCCCTCCTATTGCCTCTTAAGAAAAAAAAAGAGCCTCTTGTATTTAACTTTTAAATAGGCCAGGTCTTCACAATCTGGCCCCAATCTATCTTTTTTCCTTTTTTAATTAAAGTTTTTCAATGGGAAAAAAAATCATCTCTTCTCATGGGGGAAAAACAATTTTCTAACAAAATGCAAATGAGCAAATTTTCTCAACAACCATGTTCAAAACAATACATCTCATTCTGTACCCTCAGTTCATTTTTCAAAGTGTCAAGAGCTGGGTAGTATGCTTTATATCATGAGTACTTTGGAATTATGGTAGACAAAGTTCTAGTCTTTCAAAATTGTCTTTGAACAATGTTTTTATTATTACATAAATTAATCTCCTGATTGCACTTATTTTATTATGTATCAGTTCATATGAATATTTCCATGTTTCTCCCAAACTATCCTATTCATCAGTTTTTACAGCACAGTACTATTCCAATTACAAACATATGCCAGAATTTGTTCAGTCTTTTCCCAATTGATGGATAACTTTTTAGTTTTCACTTCACTTACAGAGCTGCTATAAATATTTTTGCATATATGGAACCTTTCCCTCTTTGACCTTTCTGGGGTATAGATTTATGCTGGGATGAAGGATATACACATTCTAGCAACTTTTGGGACATAGTTCCAAAGTACTTTTGAGAATGGCTGAACCAGTTCATAGTTTAACCAACAGAGTAATAATGAACCTACTTTTCCACATCCCTTCCAGCATTTGCCATTTTCATTTTTTTAATCAACTTTTTAAAGTCTGATAGATATGAGGTAGAACTTCAGAGCTGCTTTATGTTACTTTTCTCCCAACTGGAACATATCTTTGATTCTTATATAATGCAATCAGTTCCATATATACACATATACATACATATGTATATGTATATATGTATACATATATATATGTACATATATATATCTTTGAATTGAGACATTTATAAGAGAAATTTGCTGTCAAATTTTTTCCCCAGTTTATCTGCTTCCCTTCTAAATTTAGCTGCATTGGTTTTGTTTATGCTAAGTCTTTTGTATTTTATATAATCAAAATCATTCATTTTATCTTCTGTCCCAATTTATCTTTTTACCTTAATTGTGTATTATTCTCTTCCTGTACTCTGCATTATAGATTGGTCTCTTCACTGTTCTTCACATATGGCATTGTAGCTCTTGCTTTGATAATCTTTCACTGGTTGTCCCTCAAGCCAGGAAATGTACTCCCTCTTGACCTCCACCTCACAGAATCCTTCTCTTTAACATACTGTTTTAGCATTTCCTCCATCTATATGAAGACTTTCCTAATGTCCTCTACCCTAATTGCTAGTGCCTCCCCTACTTCCCAAATGGTCTTGTATTCAACTACTTTGTATTTGCTTTACTGTCTTTATATTTACTTTCCATAAAATGTCTGTAGCTTGTTGTATCCCTTATTAGAACCTAACCTCATTTCCAGGAGGGATTGTTCCATTCCTTGAATTTACATTTCCAGCTCTAGATGATTACTCTCATGTAATCTATTTGGAAGGTAGTCTAGATATCTGAATTCTACAGATGATTCTGGAAGATCATTCTCCTAGCACTAGTTATATCTTTTCTTGATGTGGATAGTACTAACAATTAGCATTTATCGTGTCCTTTAAGTTTACAAAATGCTTTCCATGTCTGATCCCATTTGATTTTCACAACGCTGTGGAGTACGTGTCCCCTTTACAGATCTGAGAAAACCACTGCACAGAGTTATTAAGTAACTTGCTCAGAGTTAAGTTGATAAGGGTCTGAAGTAGGATTTGAACCCAGATTTTCCTAATTTCAAGTACAGCATTCTATCCACTATTCTACTTGGATGCATTGATAAGCTATACATTATATAACTTTAATATAAATTTTTGCTAAGTAAGGATATACTGTGGTCAAAATGCCATTATAACTTATGGAATATGACTATAAAACCTGAGTTTGTTATCTTGTATTTCCCCCTCATTTTAGTCAAATAATGTCTAGTAGTTTATTAATAAATTAAACATTAAAGGAACTGAGAAGAATTACTAAAGAAGTAATCCTCCTTCTTGCTGTTTCTTTTTCCCAAGAAATCATCATTCTTTCAAATCTCTAACAAATCCAAAGACTTACACATATCACTGGACACAATTTCTTAATGTCACACTACTTACATTCAAAGTTATGATCCATACTATTGGATGACTTCATTAATTTTTCTTGTTCTCTGAGTCGCTGGCTTATAGCTTTTAATCGCCTAAGTGAAATAAAAAGAAAAAACACAAATAAAAGATTAGGCTGCTTAACAGAATATTTATTTTTGATGAGTTTATCAAAAAAGAAATAAAATCATATATTAAGAACATTAAGAGTATATATGATGGGGTGGCAAGGCGGCACAGTAGATAGAGCACCAGCCCTAGAGTCAGAAGTGCCTGAGTTCAAATCTGGTCTCAGACACTTAATAGTAATTACCTAGCTGTGTGACCTTGGGCAAGTCATTTAACCCCACTGCCTTGAAAAAAACAAACAAAAAAAAGAGTATATATGAGGGGGGCAGCTAGGTGGCACAGTGGATAGAGCACTGGCCCTGGATTCAGGAGTACCTGAGTTCAAATCCAGACAATAATTGCCTAGCTGTATGATCTTGGGCAAGTCACTTAACCCCACTGTCTTAAATAATAAAAAAATAAAAAAAAGATTATCTATGAGACTACACATCAACCCAAATCCACCCAAATTTGCTTTTAAGTTAGTCAGTCAGTCAAAAAAAGTTACTCAAGTTCCATTCTAAGTGTCTGTTTACCTATCCTCAGGAAGCTTCCATTCTAATGGGCAAGAAAATATGTGACTACCTAGGCACATTTAAGATCTATACAGAGTAGATAGAAGGGAATCTCAATGAGAAAGGCATTCACTAGTAACAAAAGGAAACTCCTCCTGCAGTGAGTTAGGATTTGACTTGATGCTTGAAGGGAGGAAAATTAAGAGGTAAGTAAGGAGGGAGAATATCCCAAGCATGGGGGACAGTGACTGCAAAGGCAAGAGATAGGAGATGGAAGTACTGTGTACATTGGCTAGTACAGCGGCAACAAGGGGATGGAATATAAGAAGGGAAATGCTAGAATGAGTTTTGAATGCTAAATAAGGATAGACACATTGTAGGTTCTCTACCAATGCTGAAGAAAGTCCTTAGAGTTCACAGTATAGGAGAGATGCCATGGTCAAACCTACACTTTAGCAAGGTCTCTTTGGCAACTGAGAAGAGAGATGAATTAAGAAGCAAATGCAATACTCTGGGCCAGAGGTGATGAGGGCTTGAATGGAGATAAGGAGACATATATAAGAGATGCTGTGAAGGTAGAAATGACAAATTTTCACAAGTAGGTGAGAAGATGAGACTGTGAGCCTGGGTAATAAGAGGATGATATTGTACTCAACAGCAATAGAAGTCTAAATAAGAGGATGGTTTCAGGGAAAAGACAATGAGTTCTGTTTCGAACATGCAGAGTTTGAAATGCTGAAACCTTCACTTGAGATATTAAAATGGCAGTGGGGGATTGGAGGCATGGAGTTTAGAGACTAGGACTTCACAGAGATTTGGGAATCATGCGTAGATGGTAACAAACCCACGAAACCTGATGAGATCATCAAAGAGTATGGAGGGAAAAAGAAAAGATGATACTTTGCTTTTCTCTATATCTGCAGAATAGGAACCACACAGAACACAATCCCCAAGTTATGAAAAAATATATCATTCCTTTTTCCTTTATATAAAGGTAAATCTTCATGGATAAAATGGAGCTTTGTTTAACATTCCTTTCACATTGGGAGAGTTTTAAGATTCCCCATTATACTTCAAAACTTTTTTCTCCTCCACTAGAATTTGCAGTTTGATATTAACTGTTTTTTTAGTCTTTTTAAGCAATATAACTTAAAATGTGATATATTGTTGTGATGCTTATCATCATTTTATGGGTATTTTTCTTTCTTTTTCCATGTCTAATTGAAGCTTATTAAAACACACACACCCACACCCATACCCACCCACACATTCATCCACATATCCCAACATCTCTGTCACTTCTTTAAGACTCTCTTTTGCCCAAATGAGACTTCTCATTACTGGCATTATTCTTAAATAAATTATATTTAAGGCTCTTTCCCATTTCGTGATTCTATGATGACTGCAGTTTGGGTAAGCTAATTTCCACTTCCTCATCCCCACTGTCAAATGAATTATAGGGTCACAGAAAAATGAATGTTAAATTGTGCTGTCCAAAAAGAAGGTCCAAACTCGTTATGGAAACAGAATGCAATTAACATTTGCTAATTCACTAATTATTTTAAAGATCTGTAGCTCCATTCTTTTGTACAAATTACAAACCCTGAATGTCTTAGAAATTCTTGTTTAATGAGATGCTGTGGCCAAATATATGAACCATCTGATGGAGAATCCTCTGGGAATTAACCTTTCTTAAATTTTGCTGGGCTTGGCTCCAGATTACAGGTTTATAATATAGCTTATCTGTTTGCTCTATCAGAATCCTTTCTGGATTTAATTCCTCCACCTACTCATTCCCCATGAGCCACTCCAACCCATCTCAGTTACAAACAAAGATGGTCAAAATTGATCTTGCCATAATATACAAGTGTACAAAATTCTAAAATCCCCATATCTTGACCATAATCTGTTGACTTTTCACTTTTCTCTCTTTCCCTTAAAAAACACTACTCTTCATCTATAACTGACTTGCAATCCCTTGAATCCTCATCTCCCTATATACTAGTCAATGTCTCTTCTCATCTCGACTTCTTGGTGAATCAATTCAACTTTACACTGTCCTCTCCTGAATCACTGGGTCCCTTACAAAAGCATCGATTATGCCGATCCAAGACTCAATCTTGGATTATTCCCAACACTGGAGCCTTCATTCCCACTGATGATAAACTGAGGGAGAACAAAGATGGAGAAAATCATGAACTGTTTTGACTAGATCTACTAAAAGTTTTATGTTACACACTTCCAACACAGGGTTTTTGCTGACATTTGGCAGTTCAACTATATCTCACTTATCAACTCACTAGCTGATTCTCCAAAGGCTCTTCTAAAATTCTTCATCTCTCCTCAAACCTCCCATTGCTCCTCCTCCCTTGAGAACATTGACTCATATTTTATAGAAAAAACTTAAGGTTTATTCAGTGCCATACCAATCAAACTACCAAAGAAGCACTTTCAACATGACACTTTACAATCTGTCTTCAGATTTTATCATTCTACTGAAATGGCCCTCCCAATAGTTATTCATCCATATCCATTCCATATATCCAACTGCCTTTTTTCAGTCTTCATCCTTGAACTCTCTGCAGCCTATGCCATCTGTGAATCACTCTTCCTTTAGATTCAGTTCAGGTTTTGGAACATGACTTTCTTGGTTTTCCTCCTATCAATCTGTCCACTCCTTTTTATGTCTCTTTAGATGGATTCTCTTCCAGGTCACACACTCTAATTGTAGGTGTCCCTGAGGGTTATGTTCTGGGCCTTCTCTTCACCCTCTAAACTACATCTCTGGTGATGTTATTTAGCTCCAGGTGATTTAATTTCCATTTCTATGCTGATGATTTTGAAATCCATGTAGCCTGTCCCAATCTCTCCACAGACCTTCAATCTTTTATACCTTTCAGACATCTTGAAGGGGATATTCAGCAGATTTCTTAAACCAGCTAGGTCTAAAACAGAACTCATCATCTTTTCCTCTAAATCTCCCCCACCCTCCTACCTTCATTTACTATAAAAAAGACAACATCATCCTCCCAGTCTCTCAAGTTTGCAACCCAGGAATTTTCCTGGATTCCAACATTATCTCTCACCTCCCAAATCCAATCTATTATCAATGACTTTTTTTTGCAAGGCAATGGGATTAACTGAATTTCCCAAGATCACACAGTTACAAATATTAAGTATCTGAGGCTGAATTTGAACTCAGGTCCTCCTGACTCGGGTTGGGGTTCTATCACTGCACCACTAAGCTGCCTCTGTCAATGACTTTTTATTTCTCCTTTGCCACATTTCTTGAATAAACTCTGAGACTACCACCACTATTGGTAGCCCTCATTATTTCATGCCTGAACTATAGAAATAGCCTGCAGGTGAGTTTGCCTGCCTCAGGTCTTTTCCTACTCTAATCCATTCTGCCTTCAACCACCAAAGTAATTCTCATAAAGCACAAGTTTGATCAAGTCACTCCTCTCATCCAATTAAGTCCAAAGACTTTCTATTTTTCCAGGATCAAATACAAAATGTTCTCTTTATCATTCAAAGCCCTTCAGAACCTAGTCCCAAGCCTGCCTACCTCTCCAGTCTTCTTACACCACACTACAGTGACACTGGGTTCCTGAGACACTTCTTTTTTTGGCTATGGGCATTTTCTGCCTGAAACACTTTCCATCCTCTGCACTAATAACCCTATCTCCTCTGGCTTCCTCTAAATCCCAACTAAAAACTTCTGAGAGAATATGGTCTCCAAATTATCCTAATTCTAGTGCCTTCCCTCTTAACTATTTCCAATTTATCTTGGACCCCATATAGTTAACTTCCTTTGTATCTATTTGCATGTTGTCTCATTAAGACTGTAAAGTTTTGAGAGGGTAGGAACTGTCTCTTTTCATTGTAGGTGATTAATAAATGCTGACTAACTGATGACAACATCTCAAAGCTTGTACTCTGATAATATAGCCTTCAAGACCTTCTAGTCACCTCCACACAAAGAAGGTATCTTGAGGAAGTCTGATGATGATGAAATATTTAAAAGGGAGCTCTTTTAAAGCTTATCTAAAGTATGTGATACAAACATAGTTAACTTGTTTTTTTAGTTTTTGCAAGGCAAAGAGGGTTAAAGTGACTTGCCCAAGGTCAACAACTAGATAATTACTAAGTGTCTGAGGTTGGGAATTTGAACTCAGGTCCTCCAGACTCCCGGGACAGTGGTGCTCTATCCATTGTGCCACCTAATTGCTCCTCTGTTAACTATTCTTAATAATAATTAACTTTTTTGTTTTTTTTAGTGCTTTTGAGGTTTGCAAAGAACTTCATAATCTCATTTAATCTTCACAACCACTCTGGGAGATAAGTACTATTATTACCTCACTTTTGTTGTTCAAGCATTTTAGCTCATTTTACAGATGAGGAAACTGAGGCAAAAAGAGTTAGGTGACTTGCCTGAGGCTGGATTTGAGCTCAGGAAAAACAGTTAATGACTCTAGGCCTGGCTCTCTCTCCACTGAGTCATCCACCTGCTCCCATTTTACCAAAGGAAAATGCAGACAGAAGTTAATCAGTCCACTTGCCTCAAGGCTACATGGCCTATATGTGAGGCAGGTTTTGAACTCAAGTCTACTTAATTTCATTACTTTACCCACTGGGCCACATAGTTATTAATGAAACTTTTTTATTTTAGGCATGAAAAAACTGTCAAGTCTTTTATAAATGTATTCTCTTCTGTTTTCACTTTTTTTTCTTTCTATCACTCCTGTTCTTTTCCTCATTTCCCCCTTTTCCATTACTTTCCTCTCCTGCTTCACCTTTTTTATTTCCTCATCATTCCTCATAGCTAGCTTTTTCTTTTCCCTTTATCCTATTTCCTTTTCATGTTTTTATAATTTGGTAATTAGCAAAGATCCATCATTCTTCTATCTTCAAATGCAGATCAATCAACTCATAACCACTACTACCACCCTTCAGGGGATCTAACTGCATCCCACTTCATCTGATTCTTATGTCATAAATAATTTAGAACTTAGACAAGGGAACAATGACCCAGGCTTTTTACTATTGTTTCTTTTCTAAAGAGATAACTGTTGGCCTTATGCTTAAAAATTCAACCTTTTAGTATTTATATGCTTTGAACATGTATTTGAAAAGTATTGAAAAATATACTTTGAAAAGTATATTTTACTTCTCTTTGAATGTTTCCAGAATTAGTCTCTGACAACTTAATTGTGTAAGTAAAAGAATTGATGTTTGTTACAGAATTAAGCATTTCTAGCCAAAAGGACTCTCAAATTTGAGAAGCTGTTACTCTGTTAAGGTGATTATTTTTAAAACAAAATAAAGTAAATAAAAACCCTGCCTAATATAGCAGGGAATACAGATACTGGGGCACAAGTCAGCAGGCCTATTTGGTCACCTCATCACTGCTCTTTTTGGTAACTTCTCGAAGAATTAGAAAGCCCATTTGTAATCTGTGATTGGGTATTATCATTCTACTTTATAAAAAGCAAAGGAAATAGTGCAGATTTGAAGTAAAAAAAGAATTCAGTTTTATAATAATAACCTCTTAGCATGTTCTGAATAGTTTATATTAGTTATAGATTAACCAATTGATTAAAAGTAATTCTGCAAATATGACTCATACTAGAAAGAGCAGTGCAGTTAAGAGGTCACAGACAGTAGCTTGGTAGAGGGGAAATTTGTATTCAAGAAAGGAATGAATTCTAATTGGTTTCAAACATTTCTAGTTATGTGACCTGGAGGATAGGACAAACTCTCTAGCTCTCAATTTGTCAGCTGTTATAAAGAAAGGGGTTCATTTAGATGACCTCTAAGGTTCCTCCTTAGGCAGCTATGTGTCACAATGGATACAGAACAGGGCCTGGAGTCAGGAAGAGGATTTCTAATCTGGTCTCAAGATACTTCAGTGCTGGGTGACCCTGGACAAGTCTCAGTTTCTGTATCTGAAAAAGTTGAAGAAAGAAATGGCAAGCCACACCAGTATCTTTGCCAAGAAAACCCCAAGAGTTGGTCACAACTGAAAAATGACTGAACAATAACAATAACAAGGTCCCTTCTAACTTAAGAGGCACAGTTGAAAATATGTTGATTTATATAGTCAGAGGTCCTGGGTTTAAGTCAAGGTTTAAGCCTTGAATTATACTTTCTCATCCTTAATTTCTTAGCACATTTTCTAAATTTATTTCATTTTTAGGAAATAAGAGCTTTCATCTACACTCAGGCCATATAAGCCATGTCAAGCTTTTACAGGTAGCAGGAAAGATAAAGTGGTTTTCACAACGTCTGCCTGGCCTAACATTTGCCTTCCCCAATATAGAAAAAGTTGTTGCCACCAAAGCTCTAATACTTCTGCAACACTATGGCAGTTCTACCTAGTACAAAAAGCTTGATCATTTGAGTTAAGGGTCCAATTAATACAATTTCACTCCTAATATGGGCTTTTTAAGTTGACTTAGAAACCTGAACTTCATTTAAATCCTTTTCTATGAGAAAATGCATTCTAAGTTTCAGATCACCAATTTATAGATGAACTGTTTTAACAAAACCTAGTTGTTAAACTAGGTAAGACTACTCATAGACAGTTTGATATTGTGGCTAGACAGATGATTTTTCATTAAGCAGTTAAAATGAATGCTAGTTCACTATTAGTTTTATATTCACATAAATAACTTTGAAATGTAATGCATTAAAATTGATATACAATATCAACAAAGCACAGCAAGAGAAATTCCTTTTTAAAATAACTGAACAACATAAAATAACCTCAGATTCTACTTGCCAAGAACTCAGCGACTATATGAAAACAATTATAAAACATTTTTCACACAAATAAAATAAGATTTAAATAATTGGACAAATGTCGATTCTTCATGGGTAGGTTGAGCTAATGTAAAAATACTTTTTCAGAGTCATAACAATCGACCAACCAAACAATTACTTTTTTGAGCTACAAAAAAGGACAACAATATCAAGGGAATTAATGGAAAAAAATGCAAAGGAAAGTGACCTATCCATACCAGATCTAAAATTATAAAGCAGGGGCAGCTAGGTGGCGCAGTGGATATAGCACCGGCCCTGGAGTCAGGAGTACCTGGGTTCAAATCCGGTCTCAGACACTTATTGCCTAGCTGTGTGGCCTTGGGCAAGCCACTTAAACACCCATCTGCCTTGCAAAACAAAACAAAACAAAACAAAAAAACCCAACTGAAATTATAAAGCAGCAATCATGAAAAATTGTTTGGCATGGGCTGAGAAATAGAATGATAGATCAGTGGATATAGAATCAAATTTATAAGAATACAAGTCATTCCTCACTTTAAAAATGGTCAAAGAATATGAAAAGGCAATTTTCAGATGAAGAAATTAAAGCTATCTATAATCATTTGAGAAAATGCTCAAAATTGTTGAGAAATGCAAAGTGAAACAACTTTGAGGCACCACTTCATGCATATCAAATTGATCAATATGACAAAAAAGGAAAATGATCGATGTGGGAAAACAGTATTGTTGGTGGAGTTGTGAAATGATCCAATCTTTATCTAGAGAGTAATTTGAAACTATGCCCAAAGGGCAATAAAGCTGTGAATACCCTTTGAACCTGAAAACCCACTACTAGTTCTCTATCTCAAAAAGATAATATGAAAGGATAAAAAGTCTACATGTAGAAAAATATTTGGAGCAGCTTTCTGTAGAGGCAAAGAATTGGAAATTGCGGGGATACCTATCCATTGGGGAATGGCTGAACAAATTATGGCATATGAATATAATAGAATACCATTGCACTGTTAAGAAATCATGAGGAATAGGATTTTCAGAAAAGCCTGGAAAGACTTGCATGAACTGATACTGAGTGAAGTGAGCAGAACCAGAGGAACATTGTACACATTAACAGCAACACTGTATGATAATCAATTATTATAGATTTACTCTTCTCAGCAGTACAATAATCAAAGATAATTCTAAAGAACTTGTTATGGAAAATACCATTCACATGCAGAAAAGGAACTATGGAGTCTGAATGCAGTCTAAAGCAAACTATTTTCAATTTTTCAATTTTTTAAAATTTTTTTCTGTTTTAGGGGCAGCTAGGTGGCACAGTGGATAAAGCACCGGCCCTGGAGTCAGGAGTACCTGGGTTCAAATTTGGTCTCAGACACTTAATAATTACCTAGCTGTGTGGCCTTGGGCAAGCCACTTAACCCCATTTGCCTTGCAAAAACCTAAAAAAAAATTTCTGTTTTGATTATTCTACAATATGATTAATATAGAATTGTTTATCATAGTTATACATGTATAACCTATATTAGATTACTGTCGGAGGGGAAGAGAGAAAGGGAAGGAGAAAAATATAGAACTTAAAACCTTATCAAAAAAAAAACCAAAATATTGTTGAAAGGTACCTTTACATGTAGCTGAAAAACAAAATTTTTAAAAACTGCTATGCAATGGAAGCACCATCAGATATATGAAAATTTTTTTTTTCAAAATTTATACATTTAAAAATAGACTTTCTTAGGGGCAGCTAGGTGGCATAGTGGATAAAGAACCGGCCCTGGAGTCAGGAGTACCTGGGTTCAAATCCGGTCTCACACACTTAATAATTACCTAGCTGTGTAGCCTTGGGCAAGCCACTTAACCCCATTTGCCTTGCAAAAAAAAAAAAAAAACCTAAAAAGAAAGTCTTTCTTTTTGGATATGACATAATCAAATTTTATTTTCATGCTCATAAGTTTCCTACCATGGATGGGATCTAATACTATTTCTCCTTTCTATATCAAATTGTGATTTCTATTTCAATATGAAATCTAATTTAGAAAAAGAGACATCAAGAACAGAGAACCTGGGAGTGACAAGACCTGAGTTCAAATGGTTCTGCTCCTTAACACTTCTGTGATTTTGACAAGGGCAGTTAATCTTTCTAGGAATCAAGATTTTCATTCTTAAAATAAGATGGCCTTTAACACTCCTTCCAGTTCTAAATCTGTGATCCCACAGATAATATCAGTACTTGAGATCCATGTTTTTAATCAGGGGGGGAGGTCGTTTCACCCATGAGACTTCTGTTTTAAGGAAATCAATATTTCTGAGTTTTCAACGTCAAAACATTTAATAACCTAGGTTCAACCATTTCTGAACTTAGATGAAACACATACACACAGAATTTCACCACTCTTTCAATATTTTTGGAGTAATATTTTGCCTTTTTTAAAGTATGGTTTGTCTGAATTTGTGCTCCTTTGACATTAATTTTTATTACTTTATTTTTAAATTACTTTTATTTATTACTTTATTACTTTATTCAATTTGAGAGAATTTGCTCATATAGAATAAAATTTCCTAGTTTCAAATTTCTAGAGAATGACTTCTAAGGAGAGTATCTTTAGAGATTTGCTCTAGAATAAATCACTGTAATTAGTGGTATCCATTTGCTATCAATGATTATTCCAACATCTCAAGTGCTCAGGTGGGCTGCACTGGCCTTACTCTTTTGTATCTATAACTATTTCTCTAGAGCTACGTAGTTCATAATGAGACCTCTAAGTTATATAGACAAGGTCAATACCACTACATTTTAGTCAAGAAAGGAAGATGATGTAAAGTGCATTGAAGAGAAATTTCCATAAAAAAATCCCATATCTGAAATCTGGGACACTAATACATTGTTGATGGCACTGTGAACTCATCCAACCTTTCTGGAGAACAATTTGGAATTCGGGCAACAAAAATGTGAATACCCTTTGAAAGTAATACCACTACTGGGTCTATATCCTAAAGAGATTATGAAAAAGGGTAAAAAAATCACTTGTACAAAAATATTTATAGTAGCCCTGTTTGTGGTGGCAAAGAATTGGAAATTGAGTGAATGTCCATCATATATGTATATGGTGGTATGGTGATATATGTATGTCATGAAACACTATTGTTCTATTAGAAACCAGGAGGGAAGGGACTCAGGGAAGCCTGGAAGGATTTGCTTGAATTGATGCTAAGCAAGATGAGCAGAACCAAAAGAACACTGGACACCCTAACAGCAACATGAGAGTGATGATCAACTTTAATGGACTTGTTCATTCCATCAGTGCAACAATCAGGAACAAATAATTTTGGAGTATCTGTGATGGAGAATACCATCTGTATCCAGAGAAAGAATTGTGGAGTTTGAACAAAGACCAAAGACTATTACCTTTAATTTAAAAACAAACAAACAAAATCCTTATCTTAATATATAATTTTGCTATCTCTTATACTTTATTTTTCTTCCTTAAAGATGATTTCTCTCTCATCGAATTCAACTTAGATCAATGTATACACCATGGAAACAATGTAAAGACTAACAGACTGCCTTCTGTGGGGGTGGGGGGGTAGGGAAGATAGATTAGGGGAAAAATGGTAAAACTCAAAAAATAAATAAATAAAAACTCACACCCAACAGTTAAAAAAACAAAAGTTTCAACACTTAAGATGTCAACTTTCAGGTTTTCTGTTTTTAAATTGGTCTATTGTAATGCACTTCCCAAGTCTAGATAACCAGAGTTTTCTTGGAATAAAGTTTTAACTGCTGAATAACATGGAAAAAAAATTCTCTTTCTTACTACATACTCAAGAAAGCCTACATTGGGTGTCAATTATATTATGAACAAAATAGAAAATATAGTTTGTTTTACTTCCAAAAATTATCTTCTCCCACAAATTACAAAAAAGGGGGAAAACGCTCAAAAAAATGCAAGTGCTTTATTCAAATGCTTCATTTCAAATCACTCACATCAATTTTAAACATAGAATGACAGTTATAAGATCTCAACAAATCATCCAGTGTAGAAATAGACTCCCTCAGAGATCATATAATGCAACTACTATATTTTAAAGATCAGAAATTAAAATCGAGAGGTAAAATCACGTGTTTAAAATTCCAGAATTTTGTAATTTGGTGAAAGAACTAGAAGTAGAGACTAGGTTTCTTTCCCCTACTGCTCAATTTTTAAAAAAAGTATCTTTACTAAAGTCATTAACTCAACATGCAGGCACTGACACTTTCTATGTGCTAGGCCAAGTACAGTGTCAAGTACTGGGATTACAAAGAAAGACAAAGGTCAGTCCTAGCTCTCAAGGAGCTCACAATCTAAGGAGAAAGACAATATACAAACAACTCTATACAAACCTGCTACAGACAGGGTAAATTGAGGACACTCAGAAGGGAGGACATAAGATGGAGGATTGAGAGAGGCATTATGCAAGAGGTAGAATGTTAGCTGAGACACGAAGGGAGACTTATATTAATTGCAAATCTTTGAAGTTTGCTTTTTAAATTTTGACAAGTAACCAAAAGAAATGTGGAACTATAATGAGAAAGGTAGGTGAGAAATAAATGAGAAATAAAATTTTTTGATGGAAAAAAAATGAAGTAACCAAAAAGGATTTATTTATTGTTATTCTGCCTGGAATGCTCCCCTGCCTGCCCCACTCCACTTCACCTTGCCCAAATTTCAACTCTCTTGCAAGACCTAGTTCAAATATGAGTGTTCCTTGATGCACACAAAAGGAATTTCTTCTTTACCTGAACATCCATATCATTTTGTTATACTGATTATGGTATAATGAAATTATCCGAGTAGATTTTATTCCCCCATTAGATATTTAAGATCTTTGATGTTTTTGTATTCATCTCTGTCTCTCCCTGCCTCCTCCCCACTGCTGTATTATTCAAATCAAAGAAAACCATACCTGCGTAAATGAATATTTTCGCTCCTTAGAGACTGCATAGTTAAAGCTATTTCACCCTCCATTTGAGTATTTTCTGCTACTTCTGGAAGCAAGAATATGTACTCTTCCACTTCTTTGATCAATCTCTGAATTTCAGAATCCCCTATTAAAAAAGTAAAGCAGTAAAAGCAATATTATACATATCTAGTCCCTAAAAAAGAGATGTTTCCTAAATACACACACTGGTGATATACTAAGTTGAATTAAGTATTGAGTTAATTATCCAGGACTACTATTCCCCTTCTCCTTAAGGCTTATATGTGTCCTCCCATTAGAATTTCTATGAAGTGTTAAGCAGTATAAAAAAATGATGACACTCAAATCAGAACATTTTGATCTTAATGGGATCACCTTAGATAAAAACTATGGTAGGTGGTTCACACTGGAAGGGGCCTATTTCTATTCAAGTGGTTTTCTTTTGCATTCATTTCTTTTTAGTCTTTCAATAAAACTTCTTGAGGGAAAAAAGCATTTGTAGGAAATTTATATTAAATTTTTTCCCATTTATACCTTTGAGAAATGATTATACTGAATAATAGATTAATTATATTTACCTTTACTCTGTATTAGTAATTCTCTCAGGGCGGCCTTCAAAGAGTTCATGGACTAGTCACATATACAAGTCATAATTATGTCACAATGACAACTTTTGTTTCTGGTATGAATTAATAGCTTACTCTAGATGATCTCAAAGACCATTTCTAGCTTTAAAAATTCTATAATATTATGAGTTAATAAAAACCAGCCACTGCTTCCTTGGTATGTTATTAAAAGCAGCACCGTTCTTCTCACTAATTCTATTGCCCTTTTAAACCAACTCATTATTACTCATGGTATATGTGAACTGAAAAAAGTAAGAAAACGGGTATACTAGCCATTCAAAGTCTGGAAGAAGTAGGAAATATATTTGAAGCATCAAAACAATTATGAAAAGCTAAAGCTATCACTCTGAGCTAGGAGACAATCAATTAGATAACCGTACAAATTTATTTAGCAGTACAACTACTGGTTGCTTCAGTTCAGAAAACCAAGAGTTGGTAGAATCAACAGCACAACAAATTTGCCACAAGGAAAATGATGCTTTTAGGTTAATGAAGTACACTTTTACAGACATATGCAGAGATTAGGCATTATTTTTTAGTTTCCATGCCAGAATGCAAAAGTGACTATTTGAGAAAATAGATAAGAACAAAACATTTAATGACAGCCAACTCGACATAATTTCACTGAAATAGCAAGTCTCTCTACTGCTGAGTTTTTTTCTTTATTAGATAGGAATGAAAAGGACTTAAAAAGAACTTTTAATTTAGAAAGTCCTTTCAACATGGAAGTTTCATAAACACTGATATATATTACTTAATGGAATCTACTGAACTTCTTCCCCTCTCTTAGAATGAGCTTTATCAATTTTATTTTTTTTGGCTGGGGTGGGAGTGGAGGGGAAGCTGAGCTTTTTAATGGAATCATAGAATTTGAAAACTGTAAAAGAGAGTTAAAGAATAATTTAGTCTAATCCCTTTATGACTGAGAGATAAGTGACTAGCTTCTGGGAACAAAGTAAGTTTAGGGTAGAAGCAGGACCAAAACTCAGGTTTCCTGATTCCTATTCCAGTACCTTTTCTACTATACCATCATTCATTTATTTGGACTGAATAATACAATCACACATTCTTGGAACACAATACCAGTAGGTACTTAATAAGCATTTGTTGATGAATCATGTAAAATTTGAAGCTTTCTGGTCCAAAAACATTTGAAATTAATGGAAATAGTATTAAGGTTGAATTTCTTTAAAAACTAAAGTTTCTATGATATTGTACAGAATCCTATCTTGAAGGCTAAAGACATTTTTACCAATATTATCTCAAAGAGTTATTTGAACTTTAAATAATTACCAACGTCAATACCCTAAAACTGGCATTTAGTCTTGTATTATATTGAACAGTTGTACAGAACAATGAATAATAAAGTTCTAAAAGAAATGATGTACTACCTTGTTCCATAATCAATGTCTTGAGTTCTCCCAACAAATAATGAAGTGTTCTCATTTTGGGGGATGCTTCTTTTGGACTTGCACTTTTTGCCTTCTGTATATTCTTGGCAGAATTTTGGTCTTGCATAACTGCTATTTCAACCATTTTTAAGTCCTCATCATCACCTGAAGACTCCCAAATATGTTCTTCTGAAGAGTTCTCTCCTTCAGTAGTCAAGAATACAGGCAGCTGCTGGCTTTGGTTTTTCTCTTGTGTTTTAATTTGATGAGGATGTAATTGATCCAGGGATGCCTGGATACACTTCAACAAATTTATTTCCTTGCCCAACTGCTCAGATATTCCTTGTGCTGCTAGAATTCTATTATCATGGACTAATGGTTGAACTACTGGAACAGCTGGGTTATTTTCCCCAGATGTTGGCAGACAAGATGTGTGAGGAGGATTAGTGATGATGGTCTGCAATGGAACATTAAGAGGTTAAAGAAACTGTTCTACTTTGTAGGGGAACTTGAACTTCCTAAATGGGGGAAAAAAGGATGTAAAGTTAAGTTTTATAAAAAATTGTCTGAAAAGGTAGTCATTGAGATTAATCAAAATCAAAATTATAAGAAGCTACATCTCTGAGGCGCTTATATAAAAATTCTTACTTATGTAAATTTGCATTATACAAATTTGACTTTATGTAAACAATTCTGAAAGAAATTCACATTCCAAGAAAAACCTATGTTAATTTTACTGTATGTACTGACCCCTCCCAACCCCCCCCAAATAGAAAATTCTCAAAACAAAACAACTCCTAAAAGATCCCACTTCAAGTGAAAATAGAAGAATGGTCTCCTGGAGAGACCACCACCTCCACTGGTGCACTTGGATCAAGCTACTTCTCTAATCTATCCTCCATGTGTCTGTTTTCCATCTATCTGAGATATAGGATACTGAGGGTCTGTCCCCAGCCCCAGCCTGCCACCTGACCTTTCCAGTCTATAATCCTATCTGGCCCTCCATGTATTTTACCTCTCTGTTGCAGTCAAATCCCATGTGGCTGTCCCTTCCTCCTGTTCCTGCTTCTTGATCCCTAGCCCCATCACATACCCTTAAACTATATACTGCATACCCTCACCTACCAGCCTCACCCCTATCCACCAAAGGTAGTAAGCTTCCTTCCTACCTCCCTCTCCCTTGCCCACATTTGTGGGCAAATACCTATTACATAAAAATTGCTTTATATAGAAATCTGTGGAAAAGTCTATATATATATATATATATATATATATAATAACTGCATAAACACATGAGCACATGAATAAAGTACAAACTATTTTTCTATGGTACAAGAACTCATGATAGATTTGTTTGATCTTTTATACATTGTATGATTATTACAAATCTGATGGAAATATGAAATCTATAAATGTCTTTCATAGGATTAAGGTATCAAGAGCTACAAGCTCATGAAATCAATTTAATTTTTCATATAAGGCAAATGATAGCTATTAACAGACAATTGATGTTTATGGTACAATGAACTGTACTTACAGATTGAACATCAGAAGGCTGAGTTGGATCATGAGGAGAGAGAATTGGTGTGGAGGTGGGTATGCCATAATTAACAACTGGAGGACCTTGACATTTTAAAAGACAAAAAGGAAGGAAAGAAAACCTTACACTGTTTTTAGAATAAGAAGACAGTTTAATTATAGTTCTTACTTCACACTATTGAAAATTTGTCACTCATACTAACCAGAGTCAGAAATACTTTGAGAACTTTGAGCATTGATCAGAGCCATCTGTGTCTGCACGTGCTCACAGAAGGTTTTGTACATTGTGGAAAAGTCAAAGTTGAAAGGTACTTGGATTGGTTGAATCTGTTTTGTGCATGAAGGATCTTTTTCATTTTCAGTAGAAGCTATAGTAGGTAGATGTTTCTTGTTATCTGAAGATACTAATGGAGAAGGAAACAAAGATTATCCCAGATTTTCACACCATTGATTCTAGGGTTGGATGGGAGCTCTAATAATCATTTATTTAAAATTTGGAGGGGACATGGAAAAATAAATATAATTTTGGTTGAACAAGCTGTAGTCTATAATTGTGATGGAATACTATTGTGCTGTAATAAATGATGAAAGGGATGGTTATAAAGTCTTATGTGAACCAATGCAAAGTAAAGTGACCAAGAAAATACTATACAGTTATAGAAATACTGTAATAATAAAACACCATAAAAGGTTTAGCAATTCTGATCAAGACAGTGATCTGTGACAATTCCAGAGACTTTTGATGAAAAAAGTTATCCACTTCCATTGAGAACTGATGAATTCTCAGTACATATTGAAGCACATTGTTTTTCTTTTTATTTTTCTTACTCTCTTCCTTCCCTTCCCCCTTTTCCCCCCCAGCATGTCTAATATAGAAAAGTTTTATTGTTTACCTTCTCAATGGGTTGGGGAAGAGTTGGAATTTGGAACTCAAAATAAAAAGATATTAAAAAATAAAAAGCATCTAAAGAACATTTAAAAAAATTGTCTGTTCCAATACTATGATTTGGAGGACTTCTTAAATTTCAGAGGGATATTACCTTTACTCTTTAAAATCTCCAAGGAAAGAAATTTTACAATTTCCATTTACTACCCTCAAAAATTAGTTTTTTCATGTTTCACTAAAATTCTTCATGGTCCCCATTTTTTCCCAAGAACATGAGCCCCTAAAAAATAATATTGCAAGGTTTTCATCAATATTAACTAGACTCTTGGTAAGTAAAAAAAAAAAGCTTTTTTTGGACTGATGAAAAAGTAAATTAAATGAAAAAAAAAAGCATAATGCTTAGTATGTGTCTGGCACTGTACTGCTCTCAAGAAACTTATGTCTTCATGGGGGATGATAACAAATAGAGAACTAAAAAGGGAAGGAAGCTATCTGGCCCAGAGGTTTGGAAGTATCCAGGAAGTGGAGTACTTTTGAGTAAAACAAGGGAAAGTTCTATCAAAACCCAGGGTTCCAGGAATAAAGTACAAGTTCTGGTGTGACAGCAATGAGGAGAATGGACAGAAAAGATGGCATGGTTGGGAAATAGATAGGAAGAATGAATATAAACATGTAAAAGAGACCACTGAAATTCCTTAACCTGGCTGGAACCTCAAATTTTCCACAATCCTATCACAACTTACTTTTTCAACCCTATCACTGTCCTCAAACTCCCTAAATTTACTCTAGCCAGGATAATTTATCATCACCAAAATACCTGATTCCTACCTCAATATGGTTTATCCTGGGACTCCAACAAGGAATATCCTTGCCCATTCAAATACTGCTAACATTTCAAAATCTACCTCAAATCCATTTTTTCCTTGAAACCTTCCATAACCACCAATACAGTTCAAAGGTATTTTTCCATAAGCTAAACCAGAATATTTACCATTTATGGTTCAGTAGGCACTTTAATAATAATGCAAAGATAGATATGTTTTCCCATGTATGTCTTGTCTTCCCAAAAGTTCTCTCTGCGAGATAAGGATTGTTTTTTTTGACATTTCTCTTATCTCCCAGAACCTGGAAGTGGAGGGTTATGCATAGAGAGAAGGTGCTGAATATTTTTCGAAAGAATAAACACAAGACAGATATCCTAGAGTTGGGTATTTTTTCGCAAGGTCTATTCTAATAGATCTAATATCAGGATCCATTTAACTTTTTTTTTTAAGGTTTTTGCAAGGCAAATGGGGTTAAGTGGCTTGCCCAAGGCCACACAGCTAGGTAATTACTAAGTGTCTGAGACCGGATTTGAACCCAGGTACTACTGACTCCAGGGCCGGTGCTTTAATCCACTGCACCACCTAGCCGCCCGTCCATTTAACTTCTGTAGAAAAGAGGCAAAGGTTACTAAGAATCAATTTTTAGATCAACTACAAACACTAAACTAACTTGGTACTTTAAATGATCTTTGTCATATGACCAATGTCTTGAGAAACTAACAGAGGAACTAAACCACTTCTACGACTATTCATGCTCTAAAAAAATCAAAGACATGTAGCAGTTGAAGTTAGATGATTAGAGAGCTCAGAAGCTTCTCCTTCAGATAGGAGAATAAAGGAGCTGGTGGAACTACCTTAAAAGCAATTGTTGTTTTTTTTTTTGCTAGGCAATGGGGTTAAATGATTTGCCCAAGGTTATACAGTTAGTTAATTTAATAAGTTAACTGTAAATATTTAAAAGAAGGGTTTTTTCCCTCTCTTTTTTCCCCAGTGGGGACAAAAAAAATGCTTAGTAATTGGAAAAAATATTTTTTTAACTGGAGGCTCTGCAAGGCAGTAAGTACTTGAAGAGGCATTTAGCCCTGTCATCCTGCACTGTTAATGATGAGAATAGGGAATCACCCTGAAGAATATGGTCCTGTCTGCTGTAGAGGATCAAGTAAAGAAATTATATGAAGAATCTGGAATTAAAAAAACAAAACCCAAAACAAAAAAAGAGGATTGTATGTTAAATTTCTATTATGTACAACTTTCTGTTCTTTTTACATATACAATAAATCCAGTATCACTTTTTAAATTGTCCTGATTGTGTCTGTCTTTTTAACCTATTTTCTGTCCTTTATGGGTGAATTAAGAAAATGCTTCAAAGAACTCTTTTTTTTGCAGCTTTAATGATAATACCTTCCTTCATCACACTTGTCTCTTCTATTGGAAAAATAAACTGTAACAAACTAGGAAAGCAAAACTTTGTAATAAATATACATAGTCAAGAAAAACAAATTTCCACATAGACAACATATTTTATCATGGATTCTCTGGAATCATCATGGGTTACTGCAGAATCACAGTTTTTAAGTATTTCAAAGTAGTTTTTCTTTATGTTGTTTTATTTATAAATAGTTCTCCTGATTCTATTCCACTTTTATCAGTTCACACAAATCTTTATAGATTCTCTGAAATAACTCCTTTTATTTGTTTTACAGAACATTAATATTCTATTACAGTCATATACCATTTGTTCAGCCATTACCCAATTGATAGATATACCTGTAATTTCTATATAAAGGTGGGCACAGGAAAAAGGAGTAGAAATAGTACAAAATGTAACTTGGGAGAGAAAAATGAAAGAAGTCAGAGACCTGCAGGTTATTCAGTAGTTTTGTGCCTATAACTTAAGAAGATAGTAAGAGGCAGCTAGGTGGTGCAGAAGCTAAGACCACTGATCCTGGAGTCAAGAGGACTTGAGTTAAATTTGAACTCAGACGCTTAATATTTACTAGTTGTGTAACCTTGGGCAAGTCACTTAACCCCATTTTCCCCACAAAAAAAAAACAACAACAAAAAGAAAAAAATTGATTCAATTCAATCACTTATCAAGTTCCTATTATGTGAAAGGCACTGTGTTAAGAGCCTAGGAATACAAAGATTAAGAATAAGCATAACTTCATGGAGTTTACATTTTGGTGGGGAAATACATACAGACCAAAGACTGTGTGATCTATTGAGAAGTTCTGTTCAGCAATGCAGATCACAACTCCATAATCAAACATCTTTCATTTTGCAAAAGAGAAAAGGGATTGGGGAACTACTGAAAATTTTCCTTTCCACACTAAATATCCTCAACTTCTACCTCCCCTTTGGGTCACCACTGGGAAAATAAGAGATGTTCTGAATCAGACCTTATTTCAAGCCCCATGTAGTTTTTGAGCTTACACAACTCCCTCAGTAGGTAAGTAGCATTTCTCCTTGAGAAAAGAAGGATATTTGGATGAAAAGGTAGATAGTTTGATTAGGTGTTCATTTAGAATCTGGCAAATAGTTCCTCCAACAGGTAGTCATTAAAATGATTTAAAGAAATCTGAAATTGCTAACTAGACTGCTTAGTTGAATTTGAAAAGTTTCCCATTTTATCAAATGATAAGAAGAGTATAAAATGGTCTTTTGGATGGTGAGAGTATTAGTAGATCAGATAGAAAAGCACTTATGTTTTCTTAAAGCTATTCTGAAATAGGTACTACTGTAAAACATAAGGCCTATAGCAGCATGGTCTGCTTTGTTGACCTGCTCTTTTGGACTCTGTCTTTTCCTGAGATATAAGGTGAATGATCAGATTTTTCATTTCCTTTGCATGTTACCTTGCTGAGTTTTTTTCCTGTACTGTTTTCAAGTGTCACAATATAAAACACAAAAAGTGTCAAGAACCCCAACTTTAAAGGCATACAGGTGAAGGGGTGGAAATAGGAGAGGGTCCTATTCGGTGAGGAAGAACTGAAAATTCTTTTTTCTTTTCAAATATAAGCGATTTGGTCCCAATAGTGGCCTTGAGCTAATTCTAGCCTTTGGGTCATTAGTTTGATTCCTTTTAGTTCTCCAATTTTTCTTTAAGTAGTTTGGTATATATTAGTGTATAAATGTGGACTACTGGGGGAGGAGGGATAAGATGTTAGGGTAGATAGAAAAAGTGATATTGGCTATGGATGGTGACATGGAGGATAACATATACAGATAAGTAAATGGAAAGTATATGCCAAGTAATTTGGGGAGAGTACTAACATTTGAAAAGCCTCAAGAAGGTACCTGAGCTTAACAAAGTAAAAAAAATAACATAATAACTTTGAGCTCACATTTTCTACAGAAAACTAAAAAAAACCCCCCTAAAAATAGAAAAATTTAATGTTTTTATTTTAAATTCATTAGTCATTATTTAATAGGTGGTACTTGAGCTTAGGTTTTCTTTTTTTTTTTTCCCTTTTCTTTTTGCAAGGCAATGGGGTTAAGCCCAAGGTCACACAGTTAAGTAAGTAGGACTTGACTAAAACTAGATTTGAACTCAATCTTCCTGGCTTGGTACTCTATCTGTTGCACCACCTATCTGCCCATTAGCTTTTTAAAGGTTGCCACAAATTTTAAGAAGCAGAAGAAAAGCATTCCAGGACAGTTAGTACAAAGACACAGATGTGGGAGATAGAAATTTGTGTAACAGGACTAGCAAGCTAGACATTCTGACTGGGACATAGTGTGTGAAGGAGAATAAAGTGAAATGAGAGAATTGGGTATGAATTGTGAAAGGCTCAAAATATCAAAAACAGGTTCACATTTTACCCTAAAGGAAACCACTGAAGTAATTGAACATAAGACTATATCTAAAGAGCTAAAAAGATATATTCTTGAAAATCTGATACATAATGTATGTATGTATGTATGTATGTATGTATGTATGTATGTATGTATGTTTTATTCCTTAATCAGTAAGCATTTATTAAGTGTCTGAACTGTGTTAAAGAGCTAGGGATACAAAATAAGGCAAAAATGTGGTTCCTCCATCTCTCTCATCAAGGAGTAGTTGGTTCAACATCACTCTTGTTAACGATATTCTTTGCTAATTCTTCACACCACTCTATTCTTACTTTAGTTCATTTCTTAGATTTGGCACCTTAACTGCCTTGTCTCTATATCTGTTTTTCCTTAGCTGACTTTTTTTACTTCGACTTTTGATCCCATCCCATTGACCTATAACACTCTCTCTCAATCCTTGTATAGAGTAATTATCAATTGCAGGACTCTTTCCTTGGGCCTGCTCTGTCCTCTGAACTTCATTAGCTTATGCTGATAAATCATTTCACTCAGTAAATTCAACAAATATTAAAAATCAACTGATCATGCATTTAAGAAAATGAATCAAAAAATTTGCTTACACTCAACAGCAATCAATGGCAGGCCTTCCAAAAGGTTACTAATTCTTCTCTTCCTATTTTATATATTCTCTGTGTAGAGTTCACTTTGCTATGTTTAATGAAAGTATATTTTCAATGGGAGGTTCTGATTGAAGAAGGGAATTTGGGTAGAAAGAAATTTTTGTTAAATAGTTAAAGCATGTATGAAGATTTAAGAAATAGTAGAATGAAATTCACTAGAGCAAAAAGAAGTGAAATCCAGATATCGTCAAATCTCATTTCCATCTTCTGCCCTACTAAAAATGTTAATCAGAGCTGTTTTACAGTAATTATACTGGATATATCTTATTTGGAAGGGGGGAGGGGGCGGGAAGCACATGGGGAGAGAAACATGTTAGCTAATAAACATAGAAATGGTCAACAGTTGGGAAGAAGGACAGAGAAAAGAACAATCTTTCCAACTTTGAGAACTGTTATAGGATGAATTATAATAATATCAAAAAACCCAATATCTGTTAATGAATAAAAACTTCAGATGCATGCTTTATATTTGTGAGGAAAAAAAAAGTGCTTACAAATTTCTTTACGGACACATGAAGGAACAATACTTCTGGGGTGTCCTTTCTTTTTTGGCTTATTTCCTTTGCATTCCCAAGGTCTGGATCCAAGCTTCTCAGAAGACCCTTTTCCTGGATTCTGATAGGCTGCCTCTAAAGAGTAATTTAAACTAAAAGTCATTAAACTACACAAACAACTTACACAATAAAAAAATGATTGAGAAAGCATTTTAAAAATCTGAACCTTCATTTTGCAAAATATCCTGGAGTAAAGATGCACAACGTTCAAGTCCTTGGGGTACTGTTCCAACCTGTAAGTAGAAAATCTTTTAGAATAAAGCTGATATGTTTCTAGTTAAAGAAAATAAACACAATACTAAAAAGATGTGAGCACAATAGAGAAGACAGTGGGATTACCTGGTTATGGTCAGTTAGCAAGCATTTATTAAGTGTTATTATGCTTAGCAGCATGAAAGGCAAAAACAGTCCTTGTCCTCAAGAAGTATACATTCTCAAGGACAAAGTAGATTTTAAAATAATGAGGCAAACTGGGGTAGCTAAGTGGTGAAGTGGATAGAGCATCGGCCCTGGAGTCAGGAGGACATGAGTTCAGTTCTGGTCTCAGATACTTAATAATTACCTAGTTGTATGACTTTGGGCAAGTCACTTAACCCCACTGCCTTGCAACCCACCCCTCCAAAAAGAGGCAAACAGAAAGAATGAACATATAAAGACACTAACACACACATACTCGTTCTCTCTCTCTCTCTGGATAGAAGATAATCTCAGAGAGGAAGATACTTATTAGTTAGGAGAAGGAAGCAGGAAGAGCTTTAAATGCCAGAGGATTTCTATTTCTTCCTGAATATAATGGGAAGAAATTTTAACTCATTGAATAGGAGAGTGACATACTCAGACCTTCTCTTTAAAAATGAGAATGATACTAAATCTGTGCACTTTGGAGGATGACAGTGTCCTTAACAGTAATAAGGGAGTAAGGAAGAAGGGAGGGTTTGAGGGGGAAAGATAATGATTTCTGTTCTGTATATGAATTTGAGATGTTCTTGAGACATCCAATTAGATGACTATAAGGCAATTGGTGATACATGATTCAGGAAAGAGATTAGTGCTGGAAATATAGATTCTGGGAATCATCTGCATAGAGATGAGAACTGAATCCATGGGAGCTGATAAAAATGACTAAGTCAGAAAGTGGTATAATATGAGGAGTCCATAACTGAGCCTTGGGGGAGAGCAAGGGTTAGTGAGTACTATATGAATGAAGAACCATCAAAAAAGACTGAGAAGAATCAGTCAGACATATAGAACAAGAGGGGAAGAATATCACAAACTGTGTTATTATAATGTCTTGTTGAAATTTAGGAGCACCCTTTAAAAAAGAAGCAATGCAATCATTTTGGTATATCTGAGAATGGGCTTTACAACTATGTGGCTTCTAAGTAATTCGGGGCAAGGAAAGAGAAGAAAGAAGTCAGAAAGAGATTACAAGTTGTGAGATACAATAGTTGCTGTGACCTGGACTATGTGGCCATATGATATGGTATCTTTTGGGAATACTTCATATTCTGGGGGGGGGGGGGGTGAACCAAAGATAATTTTCTGCTTCCTTAAGGATGTCTCCTGTCTCTAGATGTGCAGTGGACACAGTACTGGATTTAGAGTCAGGAAGACATCCTCCTGATAAATCTGGCCTTGATCTCTACCTAGTCTCTTAAACCATTTGCCTTAGTTTCCTCATCCATAGAATGAGTTGGAGAAGGAAAGAGCAAACCACTCCAATATCTCCAGATATTGAAAAATCAGAAAATTCTAAGTGGGGTCACGAAGAGTTAGATATGACTGAAAAATGACTAAATAACAATTTTGTCTAGAATCATTGCCCTGAGGATTGGGCACAGTAAGCAACATTAAGGAATGAGTCTGTAATGATTTCTAACTATCAGGTTCAGCAGATGCTGATTATACAATAAATAACTTTTCACTTTTCTTGGAGCATGTCTATTAGGCTGGAAACAGAAAAGGGATGAATCAAGATAATAACAAGAAATAAATTAAAAAGGAAGAAATCATGTTTCCTGTGTCAACATTTCATATGTAAATATTTTCATTTATTAGGATTTACAAATGGTCAGATTAAATGAGCTTTTGTATCTAATGCACAAGATAACCAAAATTTACTTTTTTTTTTTTACCTGCTCATCAGAATCAGTAGAATAGTCC
The DNA here is from genome assembly GCF_037893015.1 of Macrotis lagotis. Lineage (NCBI taxonomy): Eukaryota > Metazoa > Chordata > Mammalia > Peramelemorphia > Peramelidae > Macrotis > Macrotis lagotis. The sequence goes on from NC_133658.1 coordinate 579,043,577, forward strand.
CTTAGGGAATAACCAGAATCTGTATCAGCACGAGCTATTTTTCTCATGTGGATCCTGAGAAACAAAGACAAAGGTTGATGGAATTTTTTTAAAAATCAATTTAAATATATATTTTTTAATCCCCAAGTATCAAAAGAAAAGAACAATGCTTCACTTAATTTATAATGAGGTAAATTTCCTATCTTAGCCATCTTTAAAATCTCTGTAAAGGTTTTAAATCTAAAACTAAAAAAATTTAAGGAGAAATGAAGAAAGGCTTACTATGGGATTTTAGCTCACACTTGGAGAAAGTTAGAGAAGTCAAGAACAGAAATGAGGAAGGAGAGTGTTCCAGTTACAGGGGAAGTCAGAGAAAATGTTCAGTCAAGAGATGGAGTGTCTTGTTGATATAATGCATACTAGACTGGAACTTTAATGAAAATCTTTGCTAGGCATACTGAGCATAGAGTTAAAAAATACCTATCATCATACTTGTAAATTCAAAGGTATTATTACTGCCTTTGTGACTGGATGAATCTGTACTTTGTTGTACACTACTGCTTATTACAATTCGAAGGTGTTTCAGATTAACCTTTGAAAAAAGATACAGGTAAAAAACCTCTTAATGTCTAAAGGGACATCGTGGACAAACATTTTGCTAAAGAAGAAATTTACAATTTTTTTTTGCAAGGCAATGGGGCTAAGTGACTTGCCCAAGGTCACACAGCTAGGTAATTATTGTCTGAGGTCGGATTTGGACTCAGGTCCTCCTGACTTCAGGGTCAGTGCTCTATCCACTGCACCACCTCACCACTCTGGAATTTACAAAAATTTATAAAATTTACTAGAGACAATATTTGAAGAAAACTCAGAGCCAGTTTAGAACACAGTTTCAATTAGAGTCTTTCTACCAGAAGACTGATGGAAAAGAGAAGACCAAGGTAAAATTTCCCAACAGCATTTAAATCTCTTAGTGGTTATGAAAACTGCTAATAAGCAGTCATTGTGTTTTCTTATATAACTTAACAGACTTGGAATGACAAACACAATCAGTTTTAATGAATAAAAAGTCACCTTTTTGAAGGAATTTGATTATATAATCTTGGTCAGAGACTAGGTAATCTGAAGTCCTTTAGTTCTTTTAAGTTCTTACCCTTTCTTTCCAGTTGTTAATTTACTTGATCCAATTTGTCTTCCAGATGATGATACCTGCTGAATATTAAAGTAATTGTCCACATATTTTTATTATAGCATGTTATTAGCACTACTACTCTTTTAAATGAATTAAATCTATCCTAATGTTTACCGTTTTCACATCCATACAAAACCCTTTGAGTCAAAACACTGTATTAAATTCTTCATGTGTATAGGATAAGTGATTAATGGTAAGACTTTTGTTTTGCAGAAAAACACTTATAACCACAAATGTCTAATCTGTGATGTAGTGTCATCTTCTGCCAATCCATGCCATCCTACATAATGGAGAAAAGTCAGCTCCTTGGTCCCTCCACATTTACTTCTAAATTGCCTGCTTCCCCAATCTCTGGACACACTTAATACATTCTATTTATTTAATTGCTTTTCTGAAGCCCTCTATCAAGCACTGTTATTTCTTTTTTTTTTAAATTTAAGGCAATGGGGTTAGTGACTTGCCCAAGGTCACATAGCTAGGCAATTATTATGTGTCTGAGGCTGGATTTGAACTCAGGTCCTCCTAATTCCAGGGCTGGTACTCTAGCCACTGAGCAACCTAGCTGCCCCAAGCACTGTGTTATTTCAAGGTCTGGTGAGAATTCTTTTGCAACTCATGCAATCTGTAGCCCTTTTACCTATTAGGAGGGTGACATGAAGAGTTGTTAGGTCAGAAAAATCCAACTTTCTGAGGTTAACCTTTCAAATATAACTTAACAGACTTAGAATGACAAACACAATCAGCCTATCACCAAGTCTATTCTCCATCTGAGAAACAAACCATCATCACTAAAAAGTATCACCACAGAATTTCATTAGAGTAGTAAAAAAGTACATAAATACAATCTCAACTTTTTACTAGCTATCTAACTCTAGACAAGATACTTAAATTTGCCTCAGTTCCTTTATTTGTAAAATGGGGATGATAATAATAGCACCTATCTAAAGTTTTTGTAAGGCTCCAATGAAATAGTTGTAAACCATTTAGCATAGTGAATACACTGCCCCCCCACTTCCCAAACCCAATACTGAAGATATAATGTAAGGCAAAAGACCACCCATACTTTTCAAGGAACTCAAATCTAAAAAAGGAGACAACATGCAAATAACTGATATAAATACAAGCTATAAACAGGATAGGCTGAAAATAATCAATAGAAGAAATGTACTAGAAAATTAAGGGGAATTGAGAGAGATTTCTATGATTAGTTCACACTTAAAGAAAGCTAGGGGAAATCAGGAAGCAGAGATGAGGAAGGAGAGCATTCTGTAAAAAATGCCCAAAGGCAAGAATGGAATATCTTGTTCAAAGAACAGCAGAGAAACAAGGTCAGGTCCTTTGATAGAGATGTACATAGTAGATAGAGGCATATTAAATAGCAACTGTGAATAGTATTTATTAAAGCACAGATCTGAATTTCCAGTTTACTAAGTGAGTACAATCAATTCCTTCATTCTTTCCCAAATACATTTATTTCAATCCAATAAGTTTTTTTCTAATTAAAACTTTTTTTTTTTAAAAAACCTATGTACTCAATACTTTATTAAGGTATAATGTGAAAAATAAAAGGTAGAAGTGACCCTGGAAAATCTGACAATTTAGCTGAAACAATTTGAAGATACTATTATTGCTTCAACCATACAGCAATGATACAAACATTATACATAACAGATTTTATACATCCTAGTAAGTCTTGTTCTTTGAAAGTATACACCATGTGAGATTATTCATTCTCTTCAATGACACTGCCATTACTCAAAACATTTTAGGAATAACTTTAAAGCCAATTATAAAACACAAAAGAAAATCATACTTATCACTTTGTAGTTGCAATTCATTTTTAAAACCAAAATTTGTCATTAACTAGACTGTTCCTCATTTTAATTACTGGATCAAAGATGTAAAGATAGAAGGGATCTTAAAAATCATATGGTCCAACTCTCATTTTCCTGATGAAGAAACTGAAAATTAGACATCCTAAGTGTGTGTCTGAGATCACTGATCTGATCTTGAGATCCTGGGATCACTTTAGCAGTGAGAAGCAGAGCTAGAGTTTGAACCTAAGTGATGTTGACTACAAATTCAGGGTTCTTTCCATTCTGCTCCTAAAACACTGGAGTGAAGTGACTAGGATACTGGTTAGCATCTACAGACATGAACTTAAATTTGGACTCAAACTCATCGAGGGAGGGTAAAGATTTGCTTCCATTTAGAATACAAGAGCCAAAGCTCTAAAAATAATTTCAAAAGATTAGAGGTTCCCAAAATATTTGTTTAATTTTTTCACTATTATAATATTTAGGTCATAATTTTCCAAACGAAAATCTGCTTTTTCTTCCTATCTTCTTCCAATCATGGGAAAACAAGAAACCCTCAAACTGCCATACAAACATGTATAGTCAATCAAATCAATTCTCACATTAGAGAAGTTCAAAATATCTCAATCTGCACCCATCTATCACCTTGTTATCAGGAGGAGGGCATTATATTTTACCATGAATCATCCAGAATTGTGGTAGTTTGTTACATGGTATTAATTAGTGTTCCCTATTCTTTCAAAGTCACTCTGCTCACTTCACTCTATTATGCACATTTTTTACCATGTTTTTCTGAAACCATGCCCTCTATCATCCTTTTTTAAAAGTCTTTTGATACTTTATTAAATGCACAGCAAGAAGAATTGACTCTGGAGTCACTGTACACAGGAGAGGGAGGTGGTCAGGGGAGTGGAAGTATAAAAACTTTACCGCTGGAAGTGAAGATTTGAGCTGGTCCTATTTCTTCAGGGTGAGATTAACCCATGTTCTGCTGGTGGCCATAAACTCTGTGGATGTGTGTTTTTCTAGTTGTCCAATTATGCCTTTTGTGTAGTGAATGTTCCTCACCCTCTTTGTTTTCTGATTCTCATTTTGTTCTGCCTTCCGATTGTGTTTCATTGTTGCATTCTTGAATGTGTCCCATTTTTGGGGGTGCTCATACTAGTCAGGTACTGTCATGGAAGCCAGATTGGGATAACCATAGTCAAATAGGAAGGCCAGGGTGGTGTCCAAAGTGAGAACAAAATGGCTGGTTGGAGGTCTCATCTGTGGAGACAATGGCTGCCTGCTTGCCTGAGTCTCAGATTTTCAGGATCATCATTTCTTGGTCAATGCTCTCGATCTCTAAACTAATGTTGACCCACTTCTCTAAGTGAAGCAGGTAATACCCTCAGACTTGTTGCTCATCTGATCAGCCACTTTCTATAGCAGATTCCAGAGATGCCAACTTATTCTCCAATTCTGTCCCTTGCTTGTTTCTCTGTTTTGGCTTGATGCCATAGCAATGAGATTTTGTTGACTTCCTGTGGTTCCCTCCAGCGATTTTTTTTTAAAGGAGGGTTTGTCCTGGTTTGAGGGAAGGCTAGACTTTGCGATCTGGTAATTCTGACATTGCTTTAAAAAAGCCCCCAAAATGGACCTGAGCAGACTGGAGGACTAGTTCCAGCCAGTGACTGAATCTGACTTGCTTCAAAGTGAGGGCTCCTCAAAAAGTAGGTATGAGCAGATACGTCAGGTTGAAGGAAGAAATATCCTCCAAGTCTACAATGGGGCTGAACAGGTCAAGTTGTGTCATTATGCAAGACGCTTTCTCCAGGCTCTCCCAACCCTGTTTCACCTTGTCTTGAATGAATCTAGAGTTCATTGACTGGAGGGTATCCTCATCTTGGGGGCAGTGGCTGGTCTTTAGCAGCTGCAGCAATTGCAGACTTGGCCATGTCTTCATTTTTGGTTGCCACCATCACTGCCTCTATGATCTTGGGGAAGGACCCATCATTTCTTATAAAACAATATTCCATCCAACTTAAATGTCATAACTTGCTCATAAAATGATTTACTATAAGCATTTTTTATCTTTTCCTCTTTTTTTTATCTTTGTGGGGTATGGACTTATTAGTGGTATCTCTGGGTCAAATAATAGTAGGTAGTTTAGTAGCTTTGGGAAGAATGTTCCAAATGAAAAAATAGTCATTTTGATGGAAAAAATAGAGAATTTCTCAGCAAGACTACAAAAGTAAATCAAAAGTCACTTAGATATGATTCTATTTTTTTAAAATCAGATATTGCTGATGGATCTCATACAAGAGAGAATAAGAGAATATAGAAAAGTATCTACCTCACTAATAAGGAAATCAGTGAAAGAAAATTATATGGTGAAGTTATTTTGGAAACTCTTCATGAAAGAGGAACTCTTCAGTGTCCTTGAAAATTTTTAGCATTTAGACAAATGAAAAAAGGGGAATTTCAGGAGGGAAGAACTGAAAACAGACTTAACAAAATGCAGGATTAGTTTAAGAGATAAAAAAAAGTGGTTTAAATGGAATTGAAGAAGTTTCTGAGGAAAAGTGAGAGAACTAAGCTAATGTCTGATATATTAAAGGGGGAGTAGTTGTTTAGGATTCTATGCCAGATTGAATGGTTTGCATTAAATGTAAATGAAAAGTCAAGAGCTGGATATGTAGATTTGGGAATCATTAACACATTGATTGTTGAAATCATATATTACTTAGAAATGGAGAGATGAACTATCTAAGGAAGTTAGTATAGAGAAGGGAATCTGAGAATTCATCAAGTTTCATTATCATTAATATGCTGAGAAGAGTTAGGAGCATCATTCAGAACAACACACCCATGAGAAGAGTCACTGAAATTAAAGGAAGAAAGTTTCCAGCAGCAAATGATTATGCAGCAGAAAGTTTGCAGAGGATGAGGATTGAAGAAAAAATAGTATGGAGACTTTTCCCCATCGTCATCAGGTGAAATGAGATCCCAGGGAAAATGCTTTAAGTTGAATGCACCCAGCTCCCTGCATTTTCACTGACTGTATCCCATGCCTGGAATGTTCTCTCCAATGGCATCTTGTTCTTCAAGAAGCCTTTCTCATCCCCCTTCCATGTTAGTCCCTTACTTCTGAAAACTACATTCAATTTATCCTATATATAACTTGCTTGTACATAGTTGTTTTCAAGACTATCCTTTGCCTTTCTTTGCATTTTTATCACAGTGCCTTGCACATTTAGCTTTGTTCTCTCTCTCTCTCTCTCTCTCTCTCTCTCTCTCTCTCTCTCTCTCTCTTTTTTAGGTTTCTGCAAGGCAAATGGGGTTAAGTGGCTTGCCCAAGGCCACACAGCTAGGTAATTATTAAGTGTCTGAGGCCAGATTTGAACCCAGTTACTCCTGACTCCAAGGCTGGTGCTTTATCCACTGCGCCACCTAGCCACCCCTGTTCTCTCTTTTAAAAAACCCACACACCTTGGATTTTCAATAACTGTTGCCTCTGCTCTTCTTAACCCATACAATCAACTAAAAAATCAACAAGTTCTCAAACATTTAAGAGCACCAGGCAGAGTGCTAAAGGCTGGGAATTTTTACCTGGGAAACCAGGTAGAGATGAGGGGAGAAAACATTCTATGTATGCAGGAAAGCCAAAGAAGTCCTGGGCTAGGAAGAGCAAGGAAGCTAATTACATAGATTGCAGAATAGAGATGGCTGTACTCTAAGGAGTAAAAAGACTAGAAAAGTGTGAGGGCGGAAAGTTATGCAGAGCTCTGAATGACAGAAGCTTTTATATCTCAACCTTAAGTTGATGTAGAATCAGTAGAGTTGGGGTGGGAAGAAGAGGGACATTGAAAGAAAGAGAAAGGGTGAGAAGGGGAGAGAGGGAGTAAAGGGGAGTGGGGAGAGAGGGAGAAAAGGAGAGGGTAAGAGAGGAAGAGGGAGATGTTGGAACTACACTCTAGGGAGATCACTTTAGTAGATGAAGGATGGCCTTGGGTGGGAAGAGACTTGGGTAAGGGAGACCATCAGCAAGATTTTTTTTTTTTTTAGATTTTTCAAGGCAATGGGGTTAAGTGGCTTGCCCAAGGCCGCACAACTAGGTAATTATTAAGTGTCTGAAGTGATATTTGAACTCAGGTCCTCCTGGCTCCAGGGCTAGTGCTCTATCCACTCACCACCTAGCCGCCCCTATATTTGTTTTTTTTTCTTTTTTAAGGTTTTTGCAAGGCAAATGGAGTTAAGTGGCTTGCCCAAGGCCACATCAAGATATTTTAATAATCTACTTCTCTCTACTCATCCGTGTGCGTATGTGTGTATATGTAGATATATATGTAAGCATATGCTCAAATGTGTCTATGCGTACACGTATGCTCACAGACACACAAACATCCTTTTTGAGGAGCTTCCCCACAAGGGCACAAGATGGGATGATGGAGGTTTTTGTGAGGAGGGGGAGATGTAGGTAGGTTTTAAGTGGACGGTAAAGGAGGAGCATGAAAAGGGATGAGACGCGTCTAATGCGTGTCCAACTGCTTGCTTTCTCACCGGGTGGGGAGAGGCTGAAGGAAAAGAACTTGGAACTCAAATATTTTTAAATAAATATTCAAGTAAAGCAACGTCATTTTTAAAATGCAGCTCCTGAACAGGTGCCTCCACTCCGCGCCTCCCGGGGCCCTCCGAGGGCACCGTGCCGGGGCAGAGGGGCTCAGGCTGGGGCGACCCCGAGGGCCGGCCCCGGCCCCGACGCTCGGTTCTCCCTCCTCCCGGCGGGGCAGGCGGGAACCCGGCTCCGGCTCCCCGCTCGGGGTCGGGCCCCGGCCGCGGCCTCTCCCCTCACCTGGGTCAGTCGGGGCCCGGACCGCACCGACTCTCGGGCCCTGAGTCGTCCATCGCCCCTCCGACCACAAGTCAGTCGGTTGAACGAGTTAACAGCCATAAGGACCCGGGCCCTCTCGGGCCGCCTTCATTTGCTCCTTGGACTTCCGCTTCCGGTTTGGTTCCCGCCGAACTCGGCGCTTCGGCCTCGGCCCATCAGATCTTTGCTCCTCGGCCACCGCGGTTTCTGCGCAAGCGTGGACTTGGGGTCATGCGCAGTGAGGCTGCTCCCTAGAAGTCACTTCCGCCAGGAGCTGAGGTAGGAGTGAAAGTCCTTGGGTTTTGAATGAGCTTTGTGCTTTTTCGGTTTGGGTAAACTAAGGTCCAGAAGACGGAAGGAAGAAGGCAGCCATCGGGGACTTGGGTTCGAATCCAGTATCTTGAACATTTTTTTTTTTCCTATCTGGACTTATCTTTTCTACAAAATAAGGGCGCCAAACTCAGTGAAACCCAAGATTCCTTCTTGGAAAGCATCAAACTTACCTTTTCCTACCTCACCACCACGTAAGACCCTTCACCCCATTATCAAATCAAGTGGAAAGTTTTGTGAAGCACCTGCCGAGCCTAATCTTCTAAAATGTCCTTCGTTCTCCAAGACCCCCACAACGTCGGGGAAGTGACGTCATGACAAGCACATGACCTGGATGGGGGGGCTGAGCTATGTCATCGGAGCCAGTTGGGTCCAGTGGCCGGATGAGAATCAGGATGACCGGAGATGGCCCTGGAGCCAAGGGAGTCAGAGTTCGGTGACTTGCCCAAGGCCACACAGCTGGTACCTGTCTGCTCTGAGAGCAACTCAAGCTCCTGGCATCCACTGCCAGGCCAGAGCTCCATCCCACTGCGCCCCCAGCCGCTGGACTCGAACCCAGGTTCTTCTGGCTTAGAGACCAGTTATCTTTCCACAACAACTCCCAGGTGTTCCTGACTCTCCTAGAGTCAGTAAGGCCCAAGTTCAAATCCAGCCTCAGACACTGGGAAAGTCACAAGCTCAGTCTGCCTCAGTGTCTTTCTCTATAAAACGAATGGGGGAAGGAATAATAGCATCTAGCTTGCAGGGCTTGTTGTGAGGATCAAGTGGGAAGATTTGTAAAGTGTTTTGCAAACCTTAAAGCACTTTTTAAATACTAGCTTTTATTCTATGCAAATATTAACTCCATTTCGCAGGTGAAATAATTTCATATTCAGAGAGATTGATTTGCCCTGTCACATAATTTTAAATAATTATAAATAAATTTAAATACGATTTAAATATTCCCCCCATTCTGATAAGACCACAATTTCCTTCTGCATACCCTTTCTTCCCTTATGTTTTCAGAACACAGATTTTTTTTCTTTCTATAGGACTGATCCCTTTGTTGTCTTTGTTAAGTTCATTATCCATGTCCCCCACTTTGTTTATAAAGATCTAACATTTTTTAGATTTAACTTTAAAAAAAAATTTTTTTAGGGTTGTTTTTTTGCAAGGCAAGTGGGGTTAAATGGATTGCCCAAGGCCACACAGCTAGGTATTTATTGTCTGAGGCTAGATTTGAACTCAGGTCCTCCTGACTCCAGGGCCGGTGCTTTATTCACTGTGCCACCTAACCACTCTTCTAATCACTTTAAAAGAAAAATTTTTTTTCCTTCTTCAAACTTTTTTCTAATTCACCTCCACTCTTTTCCGGCCACTCCCATTCTCCTGGAAAGAAACAAATAAGCATAGTCAAGCTAAACAATGTCCACCTGTCTCATTCTACCTACTGGTAATCTGTCAGGAAGTTGATAGCATGTTTCATTATTGCTCCCTAGAATTCTATTTAGTCATTGTGGTGTTGAAGCCACAGGTCTTTCAGAATTGTTTTACAATGTTGCTATAATACAAATTGTTTTCCAAGATCTTTCCACTAACCTTAGCATAATCAGTTAATATGAATATTCCTATTTTCCTCTAAATCTTTTTAATTAAATCTTAGAATACATTAGTAATATGTTATGTACCACATTTTGTTCAGCCATTCCTCAATTGAATGATACTTCATTAGTTTCCAGTTCTTTGCTATTACAAAGAAATTTGATAAATATTTTTGTACATCTATTTTTTCCTTGCTTTTTTTGACCTTGGATTTATAGGCCTAAAGACTCAAAGGATATATGTTTTGGGACTTTGTTCCAAATTGCTTTCCAAAGTAGTGTGGCACACTATATAGCTACCCAAGCAGTATATCAAGATGCTTATTTTCCTATAGCTGCTGTAATACATCATTTTTCTTTTTTCTTTTAGTTTTATCAGTGAGTGTAAGGTGGTTCATCAGAGTTACCTTCATTTATAGCCCTCTATTAGGACTGAGATTTACAGCAGTCTAAAATTTATCTATCAGTAACTTAAATTTTCTTATAAAATTGCTAGTTCAATTGTTTGATCATTTTATATAATGAAAGAATTCTCTAGTTTTTATCAGTTTTAATCAGTTCCTTATCTTGGAAATAGGACCTTTATCAAACAAACTTGAAAGCAAGATTTTTCCCAGCTGTTTTCTTTCTAATCTTAGCTGCTTAAACTGTTATTAAAATAAAAAAATTTTAATTTTATGCTATCAAAATTTCCATTTTTATCTTGTGACTTTTAATTTTTGTCAGAATTATTCCCCTATTCATAATTCTTCAAGGTTTTTTTGGGGGGTTCCTTTAATTTGTCTATGACTCTTTATATCTAGGTTATATGTCCATTTGGATATCTTGGACCATAGTAGGTGGTGTTAAGTCTATGTCTCTTAGTGCAGTATAAAAATCTCATTCACTCTTTTGGACTCCCCATTGTCATACTGTTGACTTTTCAGGCCAGTAAAAATTCCAGTTTTTTTCCCCTAGAAAAACTGTTATCTGATCATACCTACCACCTTGTGAAAGTGATGTTTTGTAATCAAGAGTAAAATTTGTTATCTATGCCTATGAAATTTCAACTTATTAAATTCAACCCAGTGCTCTAGACTAAAGATTTAGACCCTGATTGTCATTCCAATGTCCTATCCTTCTCACCTTTTTATCATCTACAGAGGTGATAAAGTATTCTTTGCCTTTTTTTCAAAGGGCCAAAAACAGGCCCCCTGTGGAATACTATCGTGGACTTCCTGCCAAAATGACATTCAGCCAATTCTGAATCCATCCAATTATATTATTATTTATCCCAAGTTCCTTCAGCTTTTCTACAAGATGTGTGGATTAATAAAATTGTCAACATTATAATGGAGAAGTAATAAAATGAGAAGCTAAAAATCATATTTGAATGTGGAAAACAAACACTTGTTATTTATGTCATACTGATACAACTTAATAAAAAAATCATGCATATCATCAATGATGTTAAATAAACATTCCCTCTCTGAAATCTAATATTTTTACCTTGTCTCATGGTATTTTTCTGGTCCTGGCCTCATTATTTGTAGACCTGGTCAGGCAAGGAGAGAACACTAATCTCACATAAATTATTAGTGTTCCAAGAATTTCTTAAAAACACACACACACACACATACACACAATTGAAAGCTAGCATGTTTGCTAATTGTTTATTAGTGTACCAGTTGTACAAGAAAATTGACATTGGATGTTGTATGGGGTGCAGTCATTTTGAAGCACAATTATCTCTGTATCTTCCTTCCTTTAAAATTGCTGGAATGCATTTTATTCCAGCCGTACCCTGGGATTTTGGGTAAAGTCATTCACCTTGATTAAACCATCGGGACCGATTCTGTTTGGGCCAAAAATATATTCTTGGTTAATTCACTTAATAGACATGATTTTTGTCAAGAAGCATAACATATGTTAAATACTCTTGTTTCAACCTGATTTCTCTTGCCTTATTTCTAATCCTTTAATATCTTTTATTTCCCTACCTGTTTTTTCTACTTTTGTTTTACATGATATCCCCCATTTTTATAACAACACTGTAATTTACTATATTTTATCATGAATCAGTACTGCTACCATCACTTTTTCATTATTCTCCTACCTAGTTTATGAAAATTTACTTACACTTCCTGTTCAATGTAGTTCAGCATTCGACTGACATGGGATGCTGAAATCTCCCCATCCACTTCAGCAATATATGTGTAAAGAAATTGAAAAGTGCTGAAAGGGATTCGGGGAGGTCCGCCATCATGTTCAGATGATAAAACTTCACATACAATCTTGAGGGTTTTGGCTATGGTCTATTCAAAGGAAGATAAAAATAGGTGGTTAGATCCTTGAGGCCAGTTTAGATATGAGAAAGGTGATAAATAGTATTAACTGTATAAATTGGTATGGAAATGATATCACATTGTTGAACAAAAATTAATTTTTTGTACCATGGATCCTTTTAATAGTATGATGAAACTTTTCTCAGAACAATATTTAAATAAAATAAAATACATAGGATCACAAAAGAAACCAATTATTTTGAAATCAAGTTAATTTTTTTTTTTTAGTTCACAGATTCCAGGTTAGGAATTTCTATTCTAGAAGGATTATAATCCTTATACCTGAAATAGTTTCATCCAGGCTTGCAATTACTCAACTTTTCTTTTTGGCATTCTGGAAATGAAGCTTATAATTGTGTATTATAATTAAATGTTATTGTAATTACATTTCAAAAAACATACTCTAGGTCCTATCAATCAATTATCATCAGTGTGCCAGTTCTATAAGAAAAAGTTGATACTCTTCTGTATTACCAAAATTCAAACACAAGCAATTGGTAAGGCAGCCCAATGAAGTAGTCCATTAATACTTTAGTCTTAAACAAGCATACTGTAGTAAGCTTACTGTAGTAAGCCAATTTCAAAATTGAATACGAGGGGGGAGAGAGCTGGCTAGCATGTGGAAAATCATAGTATTTTCAATGATCCCAAGCTTGTCCCCCCACACAGAAACCACTTTTTTGAAAGAACACCAATATTCTTTTGATGATGCTATGTGGCTGAATATATGAATACCATGATCTCAGAAGTCTTTAAAGTTGGGGATGATCTAAAGGAAAATGATGAGACATGGTTTAAGTAGACTGCACATTATCAATAAAGAATTTTTGTGTAAGAAGTGGTATAAAAAGTCATTAAGGCAACTTTGTACCCATCTCCTATGGTGAGAGAGAAGACAAGCAAATTTACTGGTATAGAGAAAACTTTAAGATTCAGAAGATAACTTCCAACACATTGGACAGATCTCTGGAGAATTTAATGTAGACAGGAATCACAGAATGAGAAGGCAAGCATGGGTTTGCCATCTGGCCTAATCCACAGTGATGAAATTATTGACCTATCAAACCATCCTCTTTGCCTAGGGGAGGGGCAGGGCAGGGATGAACTTTTCCTAGACTTTTTATTACAGTGAATTCCGACTTGTTTTTCTTTTAGTTTAAGTCAAAGGAAGATGCTACTAAGAGATATAGGGGAAGGGTAGGAGTATTTATTAAATGCCTACTATGAGTCAGGCACCATTAAATACTTTATAAATATTTATAAATACTAGCTGAGTTAGTGAACCTGTATGAGATACTTAAGAATGTCTTTTATAGGGCAGCTGGGTGATGCAGTGGATAGAGCACTGGCCCTGGAGTCAGGAGTACCTGAATTTAAATCTGGCCTCAGACACTTGGTAATTACCTGGCTGTGTGGCCTTGGGCAAGCCACTTAACCCCATTGCCTTGCAAAAAACCTAAAAAAAAAAGTTTTTTTTAAAAAAGAATGACTTTTACTGAGTCAGTTGTGACAAGTATGAGTTGAAGGGAAAGGGTTACTTCTAATAATACTGAAAACCAGGATACAGCCCGTTCTGTTGGGTATACCTATAGTAATTTAGTGATAACATCTAGAAGTCAGTTGTTTCTTCAGTATTTATTTTTTAAGTAAATACAGACTGAATTTAAATGCTACCCTATGAGATGCTGTGTCAAGTTGTGTGACTGGGGAAAAAATAGAAAATGAATGATTTTTCCAGCATCTTGAATGAAAGGTTGTCCTGTCAAGAGTTAAGCTCTTTTCTTAAAGAAAATTTAAGAGATTCTTTCAAGATTTGAGACAGCTACTGTAGGTTTATTTTTTCAAACAAACAGCTTTTGAAATATGAATAGTCTCAGAATTTTACAATGAAAATTGTTGCTAAAGCAAGAGTTGTGAAAAACAATGGGAATGGGGAGGAAACATTACCAAAAATTATGCCCAAAGGGCTATTTATCCTAGTCTAATAAATATGGCTAGTATACATTTTAGGATAGTGGTATACTCATTAAAGCATGTGTACAGATTAATACTTACCACAATCTAGGGGGAAGTAAAATATTAGTGGTACTAAGTAACCAACCAAATAATTGCAGGTTGAATAAGAATGAAACCGATAAAATGTTATAACTGTCCAGAGGATTGGTTTCTTTGACCTTTAAACATGCTGTTGCTGGGCTTCTGAAATGATGGAAGTTCTGTTGGATGGTGAAGTATCAAGACGGATGAAATTTTAGTAGGGAGGGCAGACTGAGCAAAAGAAGAGACTATAGAGTTATGGGCATGATCAATCAAGAAGACAGCAGGTGTAATTCCATCCGATTGAGTGAGGTAACCTTGACTCTATCATTTCCTTAATCATCTCATTAGCTGCTTTTCTCAGTTCAAGCTGATTTAATCACTTGTTTTTGTCCAATTGCTCCACTGTTTACATCTATCCTCAAGTTATTCCTTTTACTACTATACACTAAGTCTTACTTTCATCATAATATCACTTGCATATATAATATAAATATATTTGTCAAATGAATAATGAAAAATTGTTCTGAAGCTTTTCTAGATACAGAATTCTCATAGATCATCATTACAAAATATACTGTTTATGTATAAAATATAAATATAATTTATTACTGCCCCCCCCCCCCCATGGTGTTGGGAGGAGGTAGTCTATCAGATCATATTGTGAACTCAAGTCTCTAGCCCAAGAAAGCAGTATACTGGAGCTTCCCCCAAAGGGCTGGGAACTCCTAGGAACATCATAACCAAAATCTGATGATGATGTTTGTCCTTCATTTTCAAAGAGGATCATGATATCAGAGAGGTGATGCCATGACAAGCACATGAATTAGATTTGAGTGAGGGGGTGCTGTGCTAAGTTCCCCAGAGCCATTTGGGTCCAGTGGCTAGATATGAATCAGGATGACTAGAGATGACCCTGCATATGAGGCAGTCAGGGTAAAGTGACTTGCCCAAAGTCACACAGCTAGTATGTGTCAAGTGTCTGAGGTGGGATTTGAACTCCTGTTCTCATGCCTCCAAGGTCAGTGCTCTATTCGCCATACTACCTAGCTGCCCTTAACAAAAATCTAGAGCTCCCAAGTCAAAGGAAAAAAATACTCTAATTAGTTAGAAAAAGTTTTACACTAAGGAACCACAGTCAGGATCACACAAGATTTAGCAGCTATCATTCAAAGGAGTGATGAAGATGGAACACCATAATCCAAAAGGAAAAGTTGCCAAGAATAACTTAACTAGTAAAATGATATAGTGCTATCATTTTGGGGGGGGAATGAATAGATTATTAATAAAATAGGATTTCCAAACATTTCTGGTGAAAAGACAAGAGCTGCATAGAAATTTTGAAATACAAATATAGGAGTCAAAAGAAACAAAAAAAGGAAATGTAAATTTGCACTTAGAAAAATAGAAGGGGGGGCAACTAATAGAATCAGGGCAGCTAGAAGGCATAGTGGATAGAGCACTAGCCCTGGAGTCAGGAGGACCTGAGTTCAAATCCAACTTCAGACACGTAATAATTGCTTAACTATGTAACCTAGGCAAGTTACAAATTTTCTGTGCCTCAATTTCCTTATGTGAAATGAAGGAATTGATTTTAATGACCTCTGTGGTCACTTTTCCTGTACCATGAAATGGGTGAATTTTTAGAAGTATTTGAGTGCTTATCATGTGCTAGACTACTCAATGAAGCCTCTGGTACCATGTTGTCCCAACAATCCATCCTTTATCATTGATATTATAATAATAAAAATGGTGTGTACAATTACTTTATAAAATCATCCTATACTTTTTTCCAAGACCAACTTTCTATGTTACACACACACACACACACACACACACACACACACACACACTCTCTCACCACTGGAGCAGTGCTTGATTTTAGGTACCTTTTTTTAACTGCTTTTTTTTTTTGGCAAGGCAGTCAGGGTTAAGTGATTTATCCTGGGTCACACAACTATTAAGAGTCAAGTGTCTGAGGGCACATTTGAACTCAGGTCCTCCTGACTTCGGAGCTGGTACTTTATCCATTGTGCTACCTAACTGCTCCAGTTTTAAGCTCTTATTAAAGGGCATGTTGAATCTTGGTTGACCACTTTAAATTTTCATAATGGTGGCCTAGTTTTTTTTCCCCTCTCTCTCTCTGGTTTTTTCCCCTCTCTCTTTCTGGTTGCTGAGTACAGAAACAAACTAGAAATAGAAGCCAGAGTACCTGGATAAAACAGATTTCAGCAGTAGCCCCTGGTTGGAAGATAGAGAACTGACAGTATATACAGAGAATATTAAGCTTCCTTTGTTGTCCTTTCCTCTCCATTCCCTACCTCTATACCTTCCTGGCATCACCCAGAAATGCTTCCCCCTCTCCCTCCCAAAAAAAAGTTAACAGTAACTTACAACTCCAAGAGAACTGCAAGCCAGAGCTAAAAACTTGAGCCATTCTATCTCTTCAGAGAAGCGACCCACATTCATCACACTATTAAAGAGATCTGTTGGGAGGCTCAGAACCTTCCACATCTGGGCCAGTTCATCAGCATGTATGATCAGCCTTCCAGCCACCTGTGGAGAACAAAACACACACACACAATGAGGCAGGTTCTCAAACTATGATCCATTGATTTGGGGACCACCCTCCTCCCCCCATCTGGGAATTCAGGGATGGTATCCTGGGCTTCTATATATCAGGAAAGAAAGAAGGCAATCTTCTACTGAACTTAGTTTTAGTCCAATGAAGAGAAAACCAGGTGATGACTTAATAATGGCATCTAGATGTTTTCTAGAAAATGGTTTGAAATTGTTTTCCATCACAGATGGCAGAAGGTGGGCTTAGCAATAAGAACTTCCTAAAAGGATATGAAATGTTGGACTAGGTCACAAGGGGGACGGGAGAGAGCTCACTTAGTGATCACCAGTTATCCAGATCCTTATTCATTAGAGATAGCACAAGTAGGCTTCAGAGTGCATGTGCAAAAGAGACCTAGAAGCTGCTGGAGAATCTGTTAAATTAACACTGATGGATGGTGGCATCCCTGGGAGAGGATTAGGATGTTGTGTGGGTGGTTTTTTTTTTTTTTTTTTTTACTGAATTGCTTCGAATATGTATCCTTGTGTAGCAGGATAATTTGGAAAGAGAGTGGAATGTTTTCTCGTCTGCAGGCATGTGGGCTACTTTCAGGTTTAAAGGAGCCTTTTTTCTGATTGACTTCTATATCTGTGAATCCAATTTTTTGGTACTTCCTCAGAGTGGGTGAATCTGCAAGGCCCCTAAAGATTCAGGAGGGGCATATGTTAATGAGACACCTTAGAAGTTGAGGTTTTATTGTGGGTTTTGATTAGAGAAGGTAGTACTTTTAGACAATTGCCATTCTACATAAAATTAAATTGCATTCTCAAATTAAGTTACTGGATATACTTAACTAAAGGGACCTACATTTTCATACATTGACCTCACCTGATATGAATGATGAGTATTTCAAGGTATTAACTTTAAATTTTCTAGATAATTAAAGTTAATACCTTTTAAATATGAAAATTTTTTAAAATTATAAATATATATAAATTATAAAATTATAATTATTTTTGAGGAAAACTTTTTTTTGCAAGGCAATGTAGGTTAAGTGACTTGTTCAAAATCAATATAGCTAGGAAACTATTAAGTGTCTGAGACCAGATTTGAACTTGGGTCCTCCTGACTGTTGACTAGTACTCTATCTACTGTGTGCCACCTAGCTGCCTCAGGAAACTTTCTTAAATATATTATCCACTTACCTTCTTAAATGGAACACATGTAATATTTTACACTTTCTTAACATTTCATTTTAACATCTTTTTAAATTTTCAGTTCCAAATTTTCTGTTCCAAATTTTCTCTCTCCCTCTCATCTCTCCCCATACCCACTGAGAAGGTAAGCATTATATGTGACATTTTATTTCTTGATGACTGAAGGGCCAGCATTATGAACCTACTTGTATTGTGAGTTAATATTTTCTACATTCACTTTTAAAGTCTCCTCCCTTTATTGAGTCTATCTTTAATAGGTCTACCTCATCTCAGCTCCCTTACGATTTGCTGCTTCTAATATAGTACTCTCATACAGCCCCTTCTCTCTCCCTCACATATTCATCACTTTGGAATTGACTCTCACATCATGGACTACTGGAATAGTCTGCTGAATGCTCTCTGCCATACTTCTTTCCCCCACTTTGGTCCATCTTCCTAACATGCATTTCTGACTAGGTAACCCCTCTCAAGCTCCAGTAGCTCCCTTTTGATGCTATATAAAATACTCTTGCATTCAAATTTCTTTATAACCTGCTGTCCCCATTTTTCCAGACTTCTTACAATTTATTACCTTCCCTACCTTCCACCTAATATATTCTGAGATTTGATGACTCTGGTTCTTGAACAAAACATTCCATCTCCTGACTTCAGGATTTTTAACAGCTGGTTCCCATACATGGAATGCTTTCCACTCTCTTGACTTCCCCAGTTTCTTTCAAGTCCTAACTAAAATCCTGCCTTTCACAGGAAGTCTTTCCTGCTCCCCCTTAATTTTAGAGCCTTTCCTCCATTAATTATCTCCAATTCATCTTCTTATAGCTTGTCTGCACATTATTGTGTGTTGTGTATGTGGTTGTCCCCCACATTAGATAACAAGTTTCTTGCAAACAGCTACTATCTTGTACCTTGTGTCTCAACCTTTTATCGTAAGGCCTGGCACATTGTATATATATATATATATATATATATATATATATATATATATATACATATATATATATATGTATATATATATATATATTTATGAGTATATATTGACTATTATCTAAGATTGTTCAAATAAGACTCTTCAAACCTCTTCAATGAGGTCCTGTGGAAGGAAACAATATCTTGATAGGAATTTTGAAACAGGTATTTCTAGTATTTCCTGTAGTCCTGTAGTTGCTAGAGTATGACTTGTGGATAGAGCATTTCTTTCTTTCTTTCTTTTTACAATATTTTTAATATTTAACATTCATTTTTTTATTTTTAAATTTCTTTCTCTTAAAATAATTCAAACAGCCATGCATACGTGCTATCATTTCCCCCACCTTATAAATAAGGAAACGAAGGCAAAAAGAAATTACATGACTTGTCCAGGGTCACACAGCTAGTAATTATCTGAAGCCAGATTTGAACTGAGGTCTTTTTGACTCTAGATTCAAGCATATTATCTATTGTGCCACCAGACTGCCATGATCAAAACCACAAAGGCACTGGTTCCAGTTTGCCTAGATAGTTTAATGAACTAAATATTAAACCTTATGGCAAAAGGCAACTGGGACTCATTGATCCAAAATTGATCCAAAGATGGACCTTAATATAAATCAAGTTTAACACTCATTTTTAAGAATTTTTAAATTCTATTCGCTATGCCACCAAGCTGCATTTCTTTAGTCAGTAGTGATTTAGAGTATTTTTTCATTTGACTATTGATAACTTTTTCCTTTTGGAGGCCAACTAGGTGGCAGATTTCATAGAAGGCTAATCCTGGAGTCAGAAGACCCGAGTTCAAATGTGGTTACAAAACTTAACTAGCTGTTTGACCCTGGTCAAATCACTTAATCTGACTTGTCTCAGTTTTCTCTTAAAGGCATATTTTCTAAGATATCCTCAGGAATCATACAGTGAAGGTGTTCAGGAGTGTATCAACTTGGTATACTAATTCTCAAGTCATGTCTTGATAGGTCTTGGCTATGCCATGGCTAAACAGAGCAAAGTGTTATGTGTGTGTGTGTGTGTGTGTGTGTGTGTGTGTGTGTGTGTGTGTGTGTGTCTGTATGTGTCTGTCTGCTATGAAACATTGAACAGGAGAACCTTGGAACTGGAAGGATTCCCAGAATCCATCTAGGCCATCATGTACTTGAATAGGAAACCCCTTTATAACACAGTTGACAAATTATCTTCCAACTTTAGCTTAAGTATCTTTAGTGAGAAAGTACCTACTACTTCCCAAGGGCAGCTCAATCTATATTTGGAATGTTTTGTTAGGATGTTTTCCTGAAAGCAAGGTTAAATCTGCCACTTTGCATTGTTCCTAGTTCTGCTCCCTAAGGGGTAACAGAGTAAAGCTAATAGTACCTCTTCAAAAGATAGCTCTATATATACTTGAAAAGGTAGTCATCATATCCTTCCCTGTCTTCTCTTGTCTAACCTAAATATTCCTTGTTTTTTCCAAATAATTCTCATATGGCATGAACTCAAGGTCCATTACCTTTGATCTTATTATTACCTATAAGTATTTTCACACTTGCATGTTTATGATCTCTAAATTTCTTTTACCTAATCTTACTCTTTTTTAAATTTCATCTTTCCCTCTGCCTTAGGACTTCTAACTGTTCTCTGTTCTCTCCTTAACCTTTAATCCTTCCTACTCTTTTTTTTTTCAAGGCCATTGCATTGCCCTGGCTTTACTCTTGTTTAGACTCCTTAGTAAACCAATCACAATCCTCTTTTCTTAAGTCCCTTGTCCCCTTATCCCATGTCGAGCTTGCCCTACCCAAGCCCCAGTCTTGAATTTTTCCTGTCATCAACTGCTTGTGCTTCTATTCATCTGCTCTCACTGTGGCAAGACAATCTTATTATATTTCCATTCATTATAATGCCTTTTCAAAATTTTGTCATTATTCTTCAAACCTCTCATTCTTCCTCTTCCTTACACCCTTCTTAGCTAAGAACCTTGCCTCATATTTCATTGGAAAAACTGGGGCCATATGCCAAGATCTAAGAGTATCTTCATTTGCTCCTCTCCTCACATCACTCATATAGCAACCCTACTGTCTCCTCTTTCATTCTCTTCTTACACAGAGTTTTCCTTTGCAAGGCAAATACCTTGGCTATGTACACATAGTTTTATTTCATCCCATATTCTCCAGTTGATCATCCCACCTCTCTCATTAGTCAAAAAAAATCTATCATGACCGGTCTAGCACTGCCCAGCTATCATTCTCTATCTCTCTTTACATTTGTGGGTAAACTCCTTGAGAAGGTGCCTACACTTCCTTTCCTATCACTCTTCTCAGTTTACTGTAGTCTGGCTTCAGATCTCATCATAACTGGAACTGTTTTTTCCAGTTGCCAGATCTAATAATCTTTTCTCAATCCTCATCCTTTTAGACTTGTTGATTTTGATACTAGCAATCGCTTTTCTTGATTTTCTCTTTTATATAGGTTTTTATACTTCATTAAATACTCCTGGGACAGCTAGGTATCACAGTGGATAGAGCACCGGCTCTGGAGTTAGGAGGACCTTAGTTCAAATATGACCTCAGACATTGAATACTTAGCTGTGTGATCTTGGGCAAATCATTTAATCCCACTGCTTTGCAAAAAACAAACAAACAAAAATAAACACTACCTCTCTTAATATAGCTTGAGATTACATGTATATTTCTTGGCTCTTTATCACTTTTTGGATGCATACTGAGTTTATAATCTACTAAAATCCTCAAATCCGTTTTTTATAAGAACTGCTGTATAGCCATCACCTTCTACAACTTTTACTTGTGGAGTGGATTTTTTTTCAACTTGAGGATAAGACTTCATCCCCAATAAAACACATCATTTTAGATTTAGCTCTGTTTAGAATCTAGCCTGTTGAAATATTTTCAGATTTTGGCTTCTAGTTTTGTGTCATTAAGGAAGGCATAGGTTAAAAGTCCAACATACACATGGCTAAAGCAGGTAGGATCCTTAGCTAGGATCAAATAGAGAGTATCTTCTGAACTGACATCAAATATGTCGTCTTTTGATCTGGCAGTGCAATTGGGTTCTGAATCTTCCTAATTGTACATTTGACTAGTTGTCTTCTCACCATTTTGTCAAGAATAATATAAGATAATGTCAGGACTTTTGGCAAAATTGTATAGAATATTTCCAATTGCTCTAGTAATCTCAAACTATTACTTTGTGATCACTGCTTCCTTTCCTAGTTGTTCAAGCACCATCTCTTTATCATGATCAAGAATTTTGTCAGAAAACATGGTCAAGTTCCATGAGTTTAGAGACATCTCTCATTCCCTTTGCTTTTTTTGTAAAGGATAATAGTATTTGCCCTGCTCCAGTTCTGTGATCCCAGTTCTTTTCTCCAAGATCTTTCTTAAGCCTTCAAAACAATGACTTCCAATAAGATACATCAGTTTAAGTATGCTGAGATGTCATTTATCTGGGTCTGATGATTCTGCCTCTTCCAGGTGAGAGATGATTCTTTTACTATTTCTCTATTTACTTATCTTGCCATCTCTACTCTTTACTATTCATTTTACTTTCCTAAATAAAGTCCAAAAATAATTTTTCCTTTTCTCTAGAGAAAACAAGAATAGAATAGATTAATCCTGCAGTCTGTCAACTAATATTCAATTCAACAAACATTATGCACTTATTATATTCAAGGCCTGGACATACAAAAGAAATTCAATATTCCCACCCACCCTGTGCAGGAGTCTTATTCTCTTTCACTCCCTTCTCTCCCTCTATATAATTTTCTTTTCGTTTTTTTTTAGGGTTTTTTTTTTTTTGCAAGGCAAACAGGGTTAAGTGGCTTGCCCAAGGCCACACAGCTAGGTAATTATTAAGTGTCTGAGATCAGATTTGAACCCAGGTACTCCTGACTCCAGGGCTGGTGCTTTATCTACTACACCATCTAGCTGCCCCTTCTATATAATTTTCTTAAAAGCACCTCTCCTTTTTGTGGTCTTCAGTTTTTCCCTACTAGCTACAGCTCATTTTGAACAATAGTGCTCTTAATGACTCTTTTCTTACTGGACTGTGACTTAGATGTACTTTTGTGACTATATTTTGTTGCCTACCCTCATTTCCATCTTCTTTGTTTACTCTTTTGGAAATCTAAATTGGTTGATGTTGGTGATTCTCTGTGCATTCATAGCAGACTTTAGAGAACTCTCCCTTTTCTTCCACAGAAATGTCTTTGTCTTCACAGAATTTCATTCTTGAGGACTTGCCATTTTCCCAAGATGAATTTCCCTTTAAGGTTTTAGTTCATGAAATGCTGTC
Source organism: Macrotis lagotis (assembly GCF_037893015.1). Lineage (NCBI taxonomy): Eukaryota > Metazoa > Chordata > Mammalia > Peramelemorphia > Peramelidae > Macrotis > Macrotis lagotis. The sequence goes on from NC_133658.1 coordinate 579,066,736, forward strand.
CATCCTTTCTCTGAACTTCTAAAAATTTCTCTTTAAACTAGGATTCCTGTCAGACTAAACCTAGTTTTCTTCTCTACCAAGAAAATTTTAATATGGAATTATCACTTTCTCCCTTCAGTTGTTCTGTGGTATGACAAGGACCTGGAAAATGATTTTTTTCTCATTTTTTCCTCTACCTTTTGAAAATAAAAATGATTATTATGGGAAGCCATGAAATCATTAGCTGCTTTGAGGCAGAAAGAGCCTCAGATGATGTCTAGATAATTCCTCAACCCACCCCTACCCCAAACTACTATATCATTTCTCTCTGCCAGGCTTATGATGTTTCCCAAAGGTACATATTTCTTCTTTCTGCCCAGGTGGTTTGTAGAACATTCTAATGACAATATTTCTTTGATTTTTGCTTCCATTATCTTCACTCGATTGAGTTTTCACTATGCTTCCCCAATTTGCTTACTATATTTCCTCAGAAGTATATCTTTATAATTCAGAGACCAATTAATATAGTTTATATCTTTTTCAGGAGTGGAAAGTAGGGAGAGGAGAGCATGTGGAGAAAGGGAAGCTAACTCAGTTGACTTACATCATGGAAAAGTGCCCAGCCTGCTCTCCCCTTGTTCATGAGCACTAATAACTTGAAGTGGGTCCACAGCACTGCTGGACCATTATTTCTGTTTTTAACATTCCCATTTCTCAAAGCAAGATTTAGTCATAGCTCATGGTCATGTACTTTAGGATTGTGATTAATTGGTCTGTCTGCTTGGACCCTCACCGCTTTTAAACAGTCTATATATTTTCCTGCCTACTTCATCAGGGACTCTTTTACCCGAGAATGCAGGATCTTTAGTAGCTCAGGTGTGAGTTCAGCCCAGTTAGACAATGGGATTCGCTCAGATCGCTCTCTCACTGGAGGAATCTCTCCACGGGACATGGCTCCAAAATAGCTAAAGTTAAAAAAAAAAAGACAAATGTTCTTTACTTCAGTAACTGATAGTTATTTTGGGAATATGTTAAAGGGAAGAAAGAAAAGGTTCCCCCCCTTTCCTTTGTTTAATACATAGAGATTGACTGACATTCTGGACAGATGGACAGAACCAGTGTTTGTTTAGGACTCACTGGTACATATGGACGTGATTTCATTCAGCCCCTCAGACTTTCCTTAATACCTTTTTTGGTTATTTGAAAGTGATTTTTCCCTGGAGAAAAATTCCTTATTGGTTAATCAGGGGTCCAAAACTTCTGCTCATCTATTTTATATTTAGTACTGCCTTTGCCACTCTGTGATAAGATAAGATTCATCCCCTCCCTCTTGAGGGCCAAACTAGAAAGGAATAAATTCCTGGAATGAAGATTCTGTACCAGCACTGAAATGGAGATTGATACAGGGCTAAAACATACTCTGAGGACATCTAGGGGACACTCCAATTAGGAAAGCCCTCCTTCCTCTACATACATGTGTGTGGCATATGTACTCTGTGAAATACTTGCTTTCAATAAATTAAGTATAAATGTTTTGGCAATTATTTTGTGTTTCTCTCTTTGAAAGTACCCTCAGGCTATGAGTAAAAATTAGTTGCTTTTAAAGTATTTTTTTTTACTTTTTCCATTTTAATAAGTTCCTTTCCCCTTTGTCATATTTAAACTGCATGTTGATTTTCAGGGAAATCTCAAGGAGCTAAACTATATGATACAGTACACCAAATCAAACTGGTTACTATAGAGGAACAATTTCTGCTGTCAATGTCAGGAACAATAGGAGGAATATAATTTGTTTTATTATAGAATAACATCACAGGCAAAATAAAATAGAATTTAAAGCTACTACACATCACATAACAAATATTATCTGATTATGCCAGAGAAAATTTGTTTCCTGGAGCTAAAATTTCCAGCCGCAATGTATTATAGCAATTTAGGTTGGGAAAACAAAACAGCATTTCTTAATGACAGATGAAACCTCTTGAGTAAATATTACTGGCTCATTTCTGTTTTATTTGTAAAAGCCCAGTGCCAACCTAGTAATGTGTTAAGCCTATTTGGAGTACTCTGAGGACAGTAGTCCAAAGATTCTGTAAGATCTGGGTTAAAACCTATACCTCTCCTCCTCAAGGGCAGCTTTACAACCCCATCCTTCCCCTAGTGCTGCCTATCTTCTCCCCCCCCACAAGCATATTCATATTCCTCTTCTCATTCATATTTCACAAATTATCCAATCCCCACAGCATCTGTCAGTCTCTCCATGTCTCTTATAAATATACATCTACAGCCTTTAGGACTTTTCCTTCCACAATATTCTTTCATATTTCTCTCCCAACAATGAAACATAACAAAAATATCATCATTAGACATCAAAACCAGTCAAAACATTCCAGGAAACAAAATTATACCATACATTAAAAAACTACCAGAACCAGCCTCACATTGGAGTTCAAGAAGCATTTATTTCATAGTTGCTTTGGTTTCTTTATGAAACTATTTCCACCACAGCTATTGTGTCTGGTAAAAAGTATTTTAGGTGCCTGTAGTAACTCTCCTTGAAAGGAAGTGTGTGTTTGTTGGAGCATAGAATTAAAGATAATATATAACCCAATTTCCTTTTTTTACGATGAAAAAATTAAGAACTGAAGAGGGTAAATGAATTCCGTAATGTCTCACAGTTAACAGCTGGAAGGAGAGTCAGGATTTGAACCCAATTCCTCCAGTTCCAGTTCCACCATCATGAAGCCTTAGAATGGTATTGTCTTTAAATGGAAGTTTTACTGTCTAAGCCTAGAACAGGAGACACATTGAATGGGTATATGATATGAAGGTCAAAGAAAAATCAAAATCATAGCAAAAAAACCAAAGCAAAACCAAAAAAAGTTATCCTCCTCCATCCCTATCAAAAAAAAAGTGTCATCTTGATTATAGACACAAATATGAGTTACAGCTGAAGTGGAGAGAATGGTTTGCTGGGATGAGCAAACTATATACTGGACTACTCTCTGCTTCTCCCACAATCACTTTTCTTTTTTTCTATTGACAGTCAAAACGCTGAATATAATATTCTTCCCAACCATTCTCCCCTGGTGAATGCTGCTAGATACTACTGCTGGATAGGAAAAAATGAATTTCATGGTAAAAATGAAAGCCTTTTAAATGATGGATCTCAACATTGATGTTAAAAAGTTCAAGAGGTATCTGCATCCATTTATTTCTCCTCTTCAAGATCAATAGAAACTAATAGAGGTAGCCTGAACTTTTTCAAGGGAGAATGAAACACCAGTGGTGGCCCAAATCTTTGGACATTGCCTTATATAACATGGCATCTGGGAGATATGCCCATCTGACTTCAGAGGGTGCCCCACCAAACCCATCTTGATAACTATCTTCTATAATTTTTTTTTAGGTTTTTACAAGGCAATGGGGTTAAGTGACTTGCCCAAGGCCACACAGCTAGGTAATTATTAAGTGTCTGAGACTGGATTTGAACCCAGGTACTCCTGACTCCAGGGCTGGTGCTTTATCCACTGCACCACCTAGCTGCCCCTATCTTCTATAATTTTTGAAAGAGCAAAGACAAAAGTCACAAAGACTACAGTAATGAATGGTGCCCCAACTCCCTAATTCCAGTCCCTGCTGACCCATCTCACCTCTGCAGAAGTTTCCCACCACCTCCAGTTTTAGAACCTGGTATAATGGATGACTGATAGGATGGGGTCTTTTGGAGAAAAGAAACCTACTCAGCAGCCCATTGGATCAGATCCGTAGGCTGGGTCCGGATGGCAGCTTTGGTAAACTGCTTCAGCAATTCTGGAAGCTCCGGAGGGATGCATATTTGTTTGTCTGTCTGAGGCATGGTTACTTGACCTATTAAAGAGAAATGAATAAATGATCAATGGAAATATACTACATCTATAAAAAAATCCATTTGCTATGGCTAGAGAGGTAATTGGTACTTCCTGAAACACAAGCGAGCAGTTGCCCATAGATTCAATGGGAGCGTTTTATTCATTTAACCTACATTTGTCAACCTGTTCTAGGCTCGAGATAGAAAGAAAACATATAGTACGTGACAAGATAAAAAATGGCAATAGTTTGTGACAAATTCAGGGATAAATTCCAACAAACTAAGAAAACTTACAATTAGCATACAAATTCAGCACACAAATGATATTTCCAAAAATTCCCTACTGATTATTAATTCTTTGTGGTGGCAACTTCAGTTTCAGTAATCTAGCAAACAGCAGTTCCTCATCTCTTCTGCTGTGTCTTGATTGGAAGCAGTGGTGATAGAGGTACTATTCCATCACTTAATTTCTTTCCATTCTGAGGTGTCATGTAAATGATCAACCCCTCCTGTAATCTTCTATAATCCAGCCTTCCAAGGTATGAGGCAAATAAGCCTGGGGCCACATTTCATAGTGAAGGAAATAAGGCAAATGGACAAAGGATAATGTGAAGACCTCAATAATATTTAAAGATCCTCTCATTTAGCTTCCTTGTTTTACATTTGCTGAAACTGAGGCTCCCAGTATAAAATGACTTCACTAAGGTCACTTAGCAAGTAATGCCCTCTCACTTTGAGTCCCAGTTCCAACTTTTCTATAACTCCAAGGTATTAGGAAAATAGTATGGTATTATGGAGGAGCAATAGATTAGTAGTCAGAGGAGTTAGGGCACAATATAGACTTGACTGTGACCTCAGGCAAGTGACTTTACCTCTCTAGCCTCCTTTCAGTTCGTTTACCTGTAAAATGAGAGGATTGTACTAAATGACCTTTCTAAAGTCCCTTGAAGTAATAAGTTGAAGATCACAGAATCTAAATTTCAATGCTTTTTTATATTTGGATATTTATATTCAAGCTTATCTCCACAATGAATTTTCCATATTTCTGTCATTTATAATTGCTTCTTAGTCATTAAGGCTAAAATACTTGCTTAGAAATCTTTTAAGTCTTCATTTTCCTTTAAATCTGTCACACAAAAGCCTATACATGTTCCTTTTTTGAAACTGATATCAGATTGCTCACTTTCTTTCATTCCCATTCAGGAGATATCCTCTGTATAAGTCCTTGGTCCTCATGACTTCAGAGTTGGATTTCTACCTTAGCACAATGCTTCCTGCCCTCTCCCCACCACCTACCTGCTAGTTGATCTCTGTACCTCCTCTTGTTTTCTCTGAACTTCATCATCCTGATTAGCTATAGTCTTCATAGTCATCAGACTAAATATTTTCCTAAAACTGTTTCTAATCTTTCTCCTTGTTCTGCTCAGTGGCTGCTAGTTATTCTTTTTTGCTACTATGCTCAGGAAAGAGTTAAATAAAAAGTCAAAACTCTTCTACCATTGAAACTTCTTCCTGATATGATATATCCAAATTAATTTCTTTTTACTTGATAGTATATACCCTCTGCTTTAAGGGTTCAGTCTACTAAACATATTATATTCATTCCATTTTTCCCTCTTTCCTTGCTATTGTTCATATCATTCCTCCTTCCACTGAAGGCCTTTCCCATTCCTTTGCACTATATAATTTCAATCCTTTAAAGAACCACTTCCCTTATGAAATCTTCCCAGACAACATCACTCCCTTTTCTGACCTCCTATAACACATTATCTGTACTACAGATTTTGGCACTTAAGATTCCATGTCTTGTTCTGTTCACTAAAGTTTCTCAGAAGGGCTTTGTGTCTCTGTGGTGAAACCACTTTATCACTTTTTAAAAAAGAAATCCACCCAAAAAAGCCTTGTTAAATTCTGTTTAAATTTGTTTTTAAAAAGCTTCTTCTGGAAACTGGCCCTTTGAGAAAAGAGTTTCTGCTATAAACTGAAATTATGTAACTCCAAAGCACTCTGTATCAGAAAGGAGGCTGTAAAAGTACTGGTTGCTAAGGGAATAATTAAATTCAAATTTCTATTCACATTAGACACAGAGAAAGTATTGATCAGAAGGGAGGAGGGAAGGCTTAAAGCAAGTTAGAAAGGCAGCTGAAAACTTATTTAGATTACAAAAAAAGGGAGCAACTATAGAGTGTCAAACAATACATAGTGGCATCCTGGTGCTAAGTAATTTTCCTCTTTCTGGAAGAAACAAGAGCAGAGAGTTTGATAAGAAAAGAAGCCTTAGCCTAGTGGGAACTTCTAGAGAAAAGGGAGCCTCTCTTTTTTGAGAATGTCACCAGCAGGCAGTTAACTCTCACTTGATGGACTAGTTAGAGCTACTAGCTTGCCCAAGAAATAACACTAACTCACATTTGTATAATAGCACCTTACCATTTACAAAGACAAACTGGTGAAGTTACAGAGCCATGCTGTTCTCTGGGAAGGGTTTTTTCCACTCTTAAAATTAAGAAAAATAAAATGCTCAAGGAAATAAAAAGGTGACTAGGTTAACCTCTATTTGATAAATATATAAATATGAAATGTGCCATATTGTATCTATGGACCTATTTTTTGAAAAATCTTCCAAATATTTAACTTATTTCCTCCCAAATAGCATTAAGGTTTTTTTTTCCCTTTTATCTTTCTTTCCTTCTTTTTTTCCCTTCCTTCCTTTTCAATATTATTGGCTTCCATGCCATTCTACAGTTGTGGTTCTTTCCCACTGTTTGTTTTTTCTACCCTGAAAAACTGTTTAGAATTTCTCCTATAGCACACTTCAAAGAGACCTATGCCAGCTGCCTTTTATGGCTTGTAAATTTAGGGGAAAGTAGGTGGTGCAGTGGTTAGAGCAATGGCCCTATAATCAAGACAACCTGAGTTCAAATCCTGCTCAGACATTTACTGTGATCCTGGGGAAGCTACTTAACTTCATTGCTTCCCAGATGGATAATTAGTGTAATCTTCTCAAAACAGCTCCTTAAAGCTCAATTTACCCATTTTTTTATTTGCCTCCTATCTCCCTCAAAGGACTCATCCATTTCAAGTCTTTTAAAACATCTCAAACCTTATATTGCATTATATTTCCTTATACAAGCTCCATTTCTATGCCTCCATCTTAAAATGAAGTCACTTCCATTCTGATTTAGCTTCCTATTTCAAAATTCTTAACTCTGTCAGAAGCATCATCATTTTCTAGAATTCATTTGTAAAAACTGGAATCATCTCTGACTCAACTGTGTCCTTCATCCCCCATATTCAGCCAATTACAGAACCCCATCAACTTTTTCCTTTGAAATTGCTCTATTAGTAATCTGCTTCACTTTATTTCCATATCCACTAATTGGTCTAGGCCCTCTTCAATCTTGCTTCTGCGTCAATAGTCTTTTTTTTTCCTAATCAAAGAATTACACAATTCTAGGGTTATGATGGACTAAGAGAGCATCTAGTCTGGTATAATTCCAATCAGAAGAGCTTAATCCAGCAGTACATATGAAAGTCATAGTTCTCTAACCACCCAATCCCTCTGTGATGTGCTGGGTGGGGGGCACAGTCAACAGTTATCATCTTCCACACCAAATGTCTATCATTTAGTAGCTACTGTTTCTATTCCTGATTCCCAAACCATTCATTCAAGGCTTTAGAGAAATGAGTAATTCCTCCTCACAAAAGAAGCTAAACTCAATCCTCATGACCAACATGAAACCTTTCCAAACTACTTCACTCCTTGTTCCACACAAGATAGCACATGACTATCAAAGAATGTTCAGTTTGAAATGAACTTTGAAGATAATCTCTCTAGTCTAGCTCTTAAATTTACTGTCTATTGCTTTCTATCAGTGGATATTTCAATTCAGTTCAATAAGAATGTATTGTTTCTACTACGTGTAAGCTGTTAGAAGCTGCAGAGACAATGACAAAATGAAAAACTTTATTTGTCCTCAAGGCATTTAAATTCTACTTTAGGGATGGAGCAAAAATACAACATTTAAACACGTATTACATCTAGGAGTATTTAATAGCATAGTGGACATGGGATTAAAAAGACTTGGATTCATATTTCATGAATTTGACATTGTCATTCTGGACAAATTATTTAAATTCTTTGTGTCTCAGTTTCATCATCTGTAAACCCTCAAATAACAAGCAAATGGTCTGTCACTAGGTCCATATTTGATGACTTTTTCATCTTGGTAAGACCAGTCAAAGCTTGCACTTCAGAGCCATTGCATTTGGAGACCAGAGTTATCTCCACCATCTGGTGAGGCACCAAAGGAAGACTTGAGTGGATATTCAGGGAGTACAGCTATTGTATACAAAATATATTTTATGGAGAAATACATGTGTCTAGGAACTTGGCTTCTCTTTTGTCACTAATATCTAGTAGATCCTGATCAAGTTATTAAATGTCAGTTATCTTAGTTTTTTTATCAGAAAATGGAAAACACCTCTCCATAGAGTTGCATAAGTATCAAATAAATGTATGTGAAAATGTGATGAAAAGAATAAATTATTTTTGCTTATAGAATTTTGATTCAGATTGTTGGATTGTTGGCAGTGCTACGGATCTCCTATTCAAGGAGGCCATTTCCCCAGTGATCCTTGGGTAAAATAGAACAAGAATTATTGAGAGCATTGGACCATTATTGTTTAAATTCACACCAGGTGCCAAAAGTTATTCCACTTCATATACCTTATTATGGGAAATACAAATTCTCTGAGTCTTTGCCTAAATCTCTGTGTAAAAGATCATGAATCTCTGAAGGGCAGCTAGGACAAAGCCCTGGCTTTGGAGTCATTAGGGCAGGAATTCAAATCTGGCTTCAGACACTTATTAGCTATGTAACCCTGAGCAAGTCATTTAACCCTGACTACCCTGAATCCTGAGCCATCTCCAGTTGACTTGATTCATATCAGGCCACTGGACCCAGATGGCTCTGGAGGAGAAAGTGAGGATGGTGACTTTAGCACAGCCCATACCCCCTTCCCCCTTTACTCAAATCCAATTCTTTTGCTTGTCCTGGCATCACCTCCCTGATGTCGTGGTCTTCAAAATCAAAGGACAATCATCATCATCATCATCAACTTCTCTGAAGGAAAATCAAAATTAAGCCTATTTCTGATCAAAGCTTAATAATATCTTATCAATATCTTAGCAGGATTACCTGTAAAGGAGAACCAATTCACCATTTAATGGAGATTAGATTTTTTTTCCCTCAGAGCACTGACATCGTAGCTAGTTAAGACAGATGATGATGAAACTTTAGTGAATGTTTGGATGTGAGTTTTCAATAGGCTGTGCAGATATGACCAGCACTACCAAAGCTGTGCATTGATAACTATTTCTTCAATGGCAAAATTGAGTCATTTATAAAAACCACAGGGCACTAGTGTATTATAAACTATAAGGCATATAGATTTATATGTCAATATATATTGCAATAATTTCCTAAGCTACCTTTAACCTTCTAAGTCATCCAATATACTGTTACATGATTATTTTTTTTTAAACTAGACCTGTGATTTCATTGGTCCAGAGGGAGAAAACCTCTCAAGCAATACAGATTGGCACTTACTTTGCAATTTATGGTCTTAGTTGTCTGGAGCCCTGAGAGGCTGATGACCTGCAAAGGGTCTTATAGACAGTATGTGTCTCAAAGGAGGGAGGTGAATCCAAAAGGCTGGTTCCCTTTCCACTATCTTTCTAATCAAAGCCAACTAACTGAATTTTTCTCCTGCCTGATTAATCTTCCTTAGTACAAAGCTTTGGTCATAATTATTCATTTCTACCATTCTTCAATGGCTCTCAACTATTTATCAATTAACTTGAAACTCTCCACAATTTTCAACCTGCTTCTCCAGCCTTACCCCAAAACAATTATTGCTCACATTTTTTATGCACCAGCCAAATGAGATAGTTTTACTTCTCTTAACTATATCTTGTTATTTTTCCATTCTTATCCCATGACTCATATCACCTTCCTCAGGATGCCCTCCTCCTTTGGCAACTACCCACATCTGTTAAAATTTCCCCTAACCTTCAAGACCGAAGTCTTCCCTAATCACACTAAGTAGACATGAAGGTCTTTCCAGACCTGTAGATTGAATTAGGACATTATTATTCATTTCTACTATTTTGGATTGTTTAACTCTGAGTGCTATTATGAAGACTGTTTCAAGCTGCTTCCTGAAAGGGGTAGGGGGGAAAAAAGTGGTTTGCCCTATCTCAAACCCAGCTCCATGGGGCTGTTAGGACATTGTATTGAAGACTAATGTCACTTTTGTATTTGTTCTTCCCTGATCTTAGGTGAAAATTATCTATCAAAATCAACCATTTCCACCCACACTTAGAGGCAGCCCTGTGAGTTCAAGACCTAGAAGTGCTGAGTCCTAATGAGTTGGAACTGAATGGTAGTAAAGAGTCCCCCACCCCCAAGTTACCCTAATATTCTAGTTAAGGGTACTTCTGAGAAGAGAATCAGTCCCAGTTTGATTATTTTACTATCAGACATATACCTGGAATGATTTAAGACAATGAAGAACTGAAATGAAATGTAAGATGCTTAATTAGGATTCTTTTAAACTGGTTTATGTTCTCATGAGATTTCAGTGTTAGCATCCTAGGAGTCCTGAACAATTGTTTTAAGATACTGAATTTCAAGTTATTCTGTTAATACTTCTTGTGAGGCTTTTATATCTAGTATTCCTCTTTTTGTGTTTGCACCCTTTTACTTCTCTCTTTGGGAAAACTCTAGATGTGAGCATAATCTAAAACTATAAGTAAATTCGCCCTGAGTCTCCAGGTGTTGGTGCTTTATGAACCAAAGAATGTAGAAAGTGAATTTAATTGCTACAAATCTTGGCTCCCTAGGACTGATCTCAGTTCAAATTATTTATGCCTGGTTACAGAGCAGATAGTTAACAATGGAAGCTCCTCAGTGTTAGGTGGGCACATATCTTATCTAGAACTTCCCTTTAAAAGCAAAATTCTTTTTCCATTTTGTTTCTGCCTTAATCTTATCATTTCAGCATTATCAAGATCATCACTGTCATTAGAAAGCATTAATTGAGCAATTATTTTTGGTATAGCATTGAATTAGCTTTGTAATTTTACAGTGGGAACAAAAGGCAAAGATCTAGTTATCTTTTTACTACCCTTCCCTATGGACTTGAATTTACCTTTAAAACCTGAGAAAACCGAGCTCAATGTTCTTTTTAAATTTAAATATCACATATGTAGTATTTGTGTCTCTCTGTATTCTACATAATATCTAAATATGTCTTATTTGCAAAAAGTGTTCATTTGAAATGCTAGCTTTTTATGTACTCAAATTCAGAGAAAGATATAATTACTTAAAATCAAGTGTTTATACACTTGGAAAGAGCAACGAATTAGTCTCAAATAAGCTGACCCATTCTAAATAAAACAATTAGCCCATTAGAGAGTGTGTGCTTTAATTATCATGTATATACTTATCTTTTAAAATATTTCTCCTTCATCCCCAATAGAATATAAGTTCCTTGATGGAAGGATTAATTTGGTTTTGGCTTTATTTAGCCAACATATCTGTAGCCAACACATTTTTTGACATATGGTGGGATCTTTTTGGCCTGGATTGGATTAGTTTAGTTTGGCTTGGTTTGGATTATGTTGCTATTGAATATAAGGGATGACATTTGGGGGCGTTTATTTCAGGAGCAATAGAAAAACCCCCCAACAACAATGATCCCAGATCTTCCAAAGTTGAAAAGTTACAGGCCACATTTGGGGAATGGTTGTTTCTTTTAAGTCAACAGTTCTTCTATCCCTTTCACAGTACACCTAAGTATGGAAAGCTAATCAATTCTAAGACTCTTACCCCTCCCTTTGTTCCCCCAATTAGGATTTCAAGTTACTTGTAGTTTCATTCCCATACTATAGACACCTTTGGTTAGCTGGGCTTCCTTACTTCCTTACTTCTAGGTAAGATGAACCTTAATTCAATTCAGACAGGAGTTGAGAATTTTTTCTTAAATTTAAAGCTCTCTAGATTCCATGTCCTTATACCCAGTCATTCATTTACAGTGCTTAGCAGTTCTTGAATCAATTTTTCAAAATCAATATTCTCTTAAATCTGTGTCCCTTTTCACTGCAGTCAGTAACAGTTATTTACTGATACAACTGTGTAGTCTGCATCTCAAATGATTAGCAAATTTATACTGTTCTCAACAAAATAGACCTCCATTTGAAAACTTTCCTTTAGCCTAGGAAAGAGGTTCTCTGTTGTACCACAGAACAGTCCAGGCTCTGAAAGAGGCAGAAACTAGAAAATAATTCATCTGGCACACAGGACAAGCTTGCATCATTACCCTGTGCAGAGATGGGGATTAGGGAGACAGTACCTCAGGTCACTAGCTCGTATGAGCAGAAAATCTAAAAATCTAGGATGCTGCCGGGGAGGCATGTAGTACTGGGACAGAGTCCAGGCTGCGGCAAGACCAGCTCATCTTTGCTGTAGTTGCTAGTGGGTTTGGAAACTGTGGGGTAGGAAGAGGGGGAATGATGAGGAGAAGGCGGCTTTATATTTTTACCTAACTGTTCTTACTAATATACTTTATGGGTTGCATGTTAAAAAAAATTTTTTTTTACAAAGGATTAAAGATGGGAATAAAAGATATTATTAAGGAATTGTCCAGCAAAGGCTGGGAACCTTCAGCTCACAATACTGGTATGGGGTTGCACCAAGACAACCAAAGATAGGACCGAAATTCAACAAATCTAGAGCTTTTAAGAGGTGAATTAATTAAATGTTTGTCACATATAGCTCAAGAATGATGTTATAAATATCCAAATGGCCCTTGACAGAAATATGTAGTAAGGGTAACTAATGACAGGTAGAACAACTACAGTTCATCCTATTTCTTTGCTGCTATGTCAAGAGAAAGTGAGGAAGGCACATTAGTGACAGGCGGTGGGGGCCCTGTCCCCATACTTTGAGGTCTTGGACAAAATTCTCACAAAGGATGATTTGTGATTCACATTGTTAAAATGACCTTCCAAACCAATTAAATCACAGGTCCACTGGTCTACTCCATACCTTACAAATTTCAGCACCCTTGGGACCAAATCCTAATTATAGCTCTAGGAAGACACACATAGGTGATGCCTATGTATTAGGCCTGGGAGAGCTGAGTCACAGTCAACATTCAGGGAATATTCAAAGCTATATCTTCACATCTGAAAGACAACAAAAATAACTTCCTTTGGATATGTGTTTTATGTATATATATTTTGTTTGTCTAGGTCTATACATCCCAGGGTAATGAAAAGGATTAAAGGAATGGTTGATCTAAAACACTAATCCCCAAACTATTTATTGTCTTAAATTATTCTTTGGTTCCTTGAGTGGCTCCTCTCTCTTCTAACATCCTCTAAATATAGGAACCCAATAAAGGATTATCCTTGGCTGATCTTTTCTTTTTATATTCTCATCCTAATTGAGGAGGTAAATAAAAATGTGCTAAAGTCTAAAGGGAAGGCTCTTACCAACATGGCTCAATCACAGAAATCTTCCTTGGTGAGATGATTTCTGAGTTAACAAAAGGAAAATAATCTTCCCAAAATATAGGTATAGAATGTTACTTAAAACCTCTTCAATTTTGTCAAACATAATGACTGCTAACCATTTCCAGTGTCTCATATGGATACTGACAGAAAGAATCCGAAAGCCTTTCTAAGAATTATAAAGTTTTGGCAAGAAACTGATGATGTTGGAGGCAGAGGTAGTATTTTCATCATTGCTATCAATAGAAGGCAAAGGCTTTGGAAGAGACAGTTTTGGGAAAGGAACATAGTGCCCGAGAGTGGCTAAAAGCTAGGAATGATGTGCTCTTTGCCAGAAATGGTACATAATAATGAAGTATGGAGTAATAGAGTATACCAATGGTGAAAAGGTAATAGAAATGTCTATGAAGTGAAAAGGAAGAGCAAGAAAAACAATAAATCTATATTTGCTGAGCTAGATTAGAGTAGCTACTTTGTAGAAAGAACAGTCATTCATAGGGCACAAAATTCACTAAAGAAGTCAACAATAAAACCCATGCATGGTTTCATCATATATCTATACAGAAAGGTGCAAAGTATAGGTAAAAAGCAAGATGAGCTAGAAGTCTTAATATAAACAGGTTATTTGTATCTCAAAGTTATCATTAACACATAGTAAGACGTAACCTATTGCTTGGGAAAAGTATATACCAAAACAACAGACTAGGAGAGTGGGACAAAAGGAGTGGCATTATATGTTAAGGTGATATGCTTGTGCAGAAACCTGGGAGCCAGAGTAAGGGAAGAGTGGGGAGAAAACAGAGTTGGAGGTCAAGAAAGGGAGAAACAGCAAAGATACTGTCATGGGAACTAGAAGCCAGAGTGAGGGAAATGTGTGGAGAAAACTGGAGTTGGAGGTCCACAGAGGTCCACAGGAAAGATACTACCATGGGAGATTACTAGAGTGAATTCAGAACAAGAGGAAGTAAATGAGAATTTTAGGGGACAACATAAAACTAGCATGACCTTATGCTATCTGACTCTCCAAAACAAAGTGCCTAACAATATTTTGGCTTACCTTAATAATTTCATCCTTCAAAAGAAGTAGCAAGTGATGAGAGTGATTTGCTAACTTTGACCTGATTTTCAATCTTGAGGAACTGACCGCTGAAGTGGAAAGGCAAGGTGTTCTATCTTAAACTTGGGGATAGAGAGGAGAGGACAACCATGTATAATCTGATTTGTAACTTAGGGTTAGGAAGAGTGTCTCTGGAAGGATTTAGAGAAAGAAGAGGTAGGATAACATGATTTAAAAGTCTACAGGAGAAGTTAATCCAGGAATGATGGGAAGCTCTCAAGAATGAATATTTGAAAACAAAGAGAAGAAAAGGTGGAGCTCTCTAAAAAAAAAAAAGATCAAAATGAATGCAAAGGGCTACTAACTTATCAAATTATCCTGTGAACAAAATGAAAGGTATAGCTAGCACAATGGATGTCAGAATCAGCATCCAGGATTTTTGACAGGATAGTAGTTTGGGTTGCTTCTACCAAGAAATAGATGGTGATAAATATAAAGTCCTATTCATTGTATTCAGCCTTGGAGTTTCTCAGGGATCTGTCTTTGGTTCGGTGCTTTTTAATATTTTTATCCCTTGGTTAGAGAAAGAGGGAAGAGTGGGCCAGCCTAGAAACTAGGAAGCCCTGTGTTCAAATCCCATCTCTGGGACATACTGGCCTTGTAGACCTGGGGGAAGTCAATTAATTTCCTAATTTGCCCTAATTTAAGACAATGGCAGAGAAGGAATCCTGATAAGATTAATGGATAAGACAATATTAGGAGGATAGCTTCATTTGGATCCTGGACAACACCCCAGAATTGTATCTTAACTGATTGGAATTTAATAGGGACAATGTTTTATTCTGGGTTAAAGACAAAGGGAATCAGAGGCATTTAGAAGACTACAAAATCAATGTGATATGACAACCAAAAAAAGCTCATGGAATTTAGGCTACAGTGAGAGATATAGTTTCTAACATTGAGGTGAAAATGTTGTATTCTGCTCTGGGACCACCATCTGGGACATTATTTTCATTTATAGGGACTATGTTTTAGGAAGAGAGTCCAGAGAAGAGCAAACAGGTGAGGAGTTGTGAGAGCAGGTTTGGGTCCAGGGTAGAGCCAGAAATAATGAGTTATAAACTAATAGATTTGTTTTCAATCTAAGGAAAAACTTCTTAATCACCACAGCTATACAACAATGGGAAGGGCTGCTTCAAGATGAAATGACTTTCTCTTCATTAGAGACAGGTCTTCAAGTCAAAGTGGTATACTAATCAAGTATGGTATAAAGGAGATCCTCATTCAAGTGTTTGTGGATGTGTGTGTGTCTCATTTAGACTTCATGGGAACTTTAATGGGGAAAAAATACATCTTTATTTTCATTATCCTCTAGCTGAAATTTAGTATTTCATTCAATTAGTTAAAAAACAAATTCTAAAAATGGGTCCACCATTGGCTTTCTAGACTGTCAGAGGGGGGTTTTCTCTCTCTGTATGTCTGTCTCTCTCTCCACACACACACACACACACACACACACACACACACACACACACACACACATAAAGACACGCATACAAAATCTCTGTCCTTACAACTCTGAAGATTTTCTGCTCCTGAGCTATTTTTGAGTTGTTCTCAAAGAGATGCTAAGAATTCAACATGAGGAGGTGAGAGAAATGGATGAAGGGACCAGTATGATCAGGGGAGATGGAGATGATGCTGTGGAACAAAGAGCAGTCCATTTTTAGGGAAGAAAAAAATCTGTAGGGTGGCTAGGTGATGCAGTGGATAGAGCACTGGCCCTGGAGTCAGGAGGACCTGAGTTCAAATCCAGTCTGACACTTAATACTTGCTTAGCTATGTGAACTTGGGCACGCCCCCTTGCCTTGCAAAAAACCTAAAAAAAAAAAAAAAGAAAAAAGGGGAAAAAAAGTCTGTAAAGAGGAATTAAAGAAACAAGGTTGTAAAAGAGAGTTGGTGCCAGATTGTAGAGGGCCATAAAAGCGTTTCAACCTTACTTGGGAAAAGGAGCCACTGAAGGTTTTTGAATAGGACATGGCCACATTAATGAAGGTAAACATTGAAGCAGTTTATCTGGCTCCAAGTGGTAAGAAAAGTTTGGTTGGAGGCTCCAGAAAGTTTAGATTGAACATCTATTAGCAGGTTATTGCAATTTTTCAACGATTGTAAGGAAATTGGTGGTTGTTTCGTAGTTTTGATTCTGTGATCCCATTTGAGATTTTCTTGGCAAAGATATTGGAGTGGTTTGCATTTCTTCTCCAGCTCCTTTTATAAGTGAGGAAACTTAGAAAAACGGGGTTGAGTGACTTGCCCAGAGAAATTACAGCTAGCAAGTGTCTGAGGGCAGATCTGATCTCAGGGAGACTAGTCTTACTCTACCTCCATCTAACTCAATCCATCTAACTGCGGTGATGATGAAACACTACACACGTTAGTGGGAAGAGAGAGGAAGGAGGGGACGTGTAAGAAGCTGCAATGGTGGTTGACAGCGCTTTGAGAGGCGGTACACAAGGAAGGACTGGGAGGGAAGAGCCAACAATCTTCTGGCAAGATCCTGGAGAGATCGCAAGGCCGGGAAGGGAGCGTTTGGGATGCGCTGAAATGAGGCGGCGGCGTCCCATCCAGGTGGAGACGTCCCGTGGGAGGTTGGAGATTCGGCCTGGAGCTCAAGAGAGGCAAAACAACAGGGAAATCGTATTAAAAACCAGAGATAATAGGGCGCAGTGGAGAAAGCGCCGGCCCTGGAGTCAGGAGGACCTGGGTTCAAATCCGATCTCAGACGCTGAATATTACCTAGCTGCGTGGCCTTGGGCAGGCCGCTTAACCCCACGGCTTTGCAAACAACAACAAAAAAGCTAAAACAACCCCCCAGGGTGGCGGGCCGCCTCGGGCCGCCCCTGCGCTCCCGCGGGGCGCTCGGTCCAGGCGGCCCGGCCCCCGACCCCGGCCCTGGCTACCTGCGGCTCGCTCCCAGACGGGCTCAGTCTCGCTCCTGGCGGCACCGGCGCCAAGCCACGGGCGGGGTGGGGGAGGGGGAGAGACAGGCGCCTCGCACCCAAGGCGGAAGGAGAGCAACAGGACCTTCGGAGGGCAGGGCGGACGGGGTGGGGGCGGGGCGGGGAGGGACCCCTTTGTTTGCGCCCCTCCTTGGCTTGGCAACCGAGCGCGCGAGTTCGCCCGTCCTGGCAACCGCGGGGAGGGGTCGAGGCCCGTCTGGGAAAACGTCACAAACGAGGCCCCCCGACACTCACCGACGCGTAACCGCGTGGGTCCGTGAGAGCCGGGGGGCTGAGCGCCCGACCGGAGCCCGGCACCCGCAGTCGGCCCCGCCGCCCGACCGCCCCCCACAGCCACCGAATAAACCGCCTTTTTCTTTGCCCGTTTTTTTCCACCCCGTTTTTGTAAAATTGTCCGAGTGTCCCCTTCAAGTCCCGGCTTAAGCCCCTTCTCTAAGAAGCCGCCTGGGATCAGCCGTCAGGGACCCCCGAACTTTTGGGAGCGTCCAGTCCGCAGCAGCAGTCCTTGGTCCTTAGCACATGGTACGGCAGAGTCCCAGCCGCTGGCCTTTCCTGGGGTTCACCCTAGGAAAAAGCCAGGTGGCGGCCCTGGCACCAGGAGGCGGCCCTGGCACCAGGAAGGCAGCGCCGGGGCCCTCTTGAGGAGTGATAAGAGGCTCTTGGTCTCCCTGTTATTCAGGATTCGTTGCCTTCAGAACCAATACCATCATTGGCCTCCCCTATTCTGTTTATTTTTTAAAGATTTAAAGATTTCTTTTGAGTTTTACAATTTTCCCCCTAATCTTACTTCTCTCCTCCACCCTCCCACAGAAAGCAATTTGCCGATCTTTACATTATATACATTGATCCAAATTGAGTGTGATGAGAGAGAAATCATATCCTTAATGAAGAAACAAAGTATAACATAGCAAGATCAGACAATAAGATCAGTTTCTTTATTCCTAAATTAAAGGGAATATAGTCCTTGGTCTTTGTTCAAACTCCACAGTTCTTTCTCTGGATACAGATGGTATTCTCCGTTGCAGACAGCCCAAAATTGTCCCTGATTGTTGCACTGATGGAATGAGCGAGTCCATCAAGGTTGATCATTGCCCCCATGTTGCTGTTGGGGTGCACAATGTTTTTCTGGTTCTGCTCATCTCACTCAGCATCAGTTCATACAAATCCCTCCAGGCTTCCCTGAATTCCTGTCCCTCCTGGTTTCTAATAGAACAATAGTGTTCCATGACATACATATACCACAGTTTGCTAAGCCATTCTCTAATTGAAGGACATTTACTTGATTTTTATTTATTTGTTTGTTTGTTTGCCTCCCCTATTCTACTCAGTTCAGATACTGACCAGGATAAATCAATTTGTATTTCATCTTCTGAGTAGCAAGTTCCCCACCTGCTCCCTGAAATCTGATATTCTAGAGGCACTACAACCACTTGGGTGAAAAACCTTGGAATCATTATAATATTTTTCTTCATGTCCCATCCCCTCATCCAGTTAAATATTATTCCATCACCACATCTCTCATATCTGTTGCCTATTCTACCCTTAAGCAATGACAGACATACATCACTTTTTATCTGAATTATCAGAATAAATATCTAAATGGTCTCCCCACTGGTCTTTTCTCCTACTCCTTCTCCTATCCTTGGCTATCCAACAGCCAAAAAGTCCTCAGAGTAAACTTCCTAAAACACAAGTCTGACCATATCATTCTCTCAAAGGTTCTCAGGAACTTCAATTGGGATAAAATTAAAATTCCTAATTGGGCATGTAAGGCCCTTTACCATGTGCCCCCAAATCTACTTTCCTATATTTTCTGTTTATCCTCTTTACAAATTCTACATCTTTTAGTCATATTGGAAAATTTTTTTATTCCCCAAAGGTAGCATTCCATTTCCTATCTCTTTGCTTTTGCACAGACTGCCTCCATGTTGAATTATTTTCCTTCAAGTTTCAGTTTAGGTACCCACCTCCTTTGGAAAGTCCTTCCTGATCCCTGTTCCCCTTACTTCCCAATTTTTTAGTACTCTGATCTTCCCAAATATTGTATTCATTCAACAGAATTAAGTTACTTGAGGGCAAGAATTAAAAAAAAAATTTGTCCATTTTTTGTGCAGTCAGTTTCTTTCTTAACCCCCACTTCCCATTCCTCATGCTTAGTTTACATTTCCTAGTCTTTGGGTGGCATAATTTCAAGTCCCTTCCCTTTTTTTAGTTGTTTTGTTCCAGAAGTCCTTTAATTTGTTGGTGCCTTTTCTAAAATGTGGCACCTTGACCTGAACAAAATAAATGACAACTGACCCAGAGCAGAGAACAGTCCGTATTTTTCAGCTTCCTTATTCTGAACACTATGTCTCTATTAATTCATCAAAAGAGCAGGTCCACCTTTTTTTGCCTGCCACACAGGCAGCCCATTCCACTTTTGTGTAGTTATAAATTGTTAAGAAAGGTTATAATCGAGCCTGAAATCTGCCTCTCTGAAACCTATAAAAATGGAAGAAACCCTCCACTGCTTCTCTAAAGCTTGCCCCCTTGAAGCACTCTTTAACATGACATTCATAAACTTGAAAAGAACTAGCATGCACCCCTTGATCTTTTTCAGCCTACATATCCTAAGTCCAAGACCAGTCTTTGTATGACCATGCTATCAAGGTGTCTCACTATTTTGGTTGTTGTCCTCTAGTTACTTTTCACTAAAATACAGTGCCTGTGTTTACAAATGTATAAAGCCTATATCAGATTACTTTCTGTGGAGGGCAGGAGAAGAGGGAAGGGAGAGAAGGAGAAAAATTGTAAAACTCAAAATATTTTTTTTTAAGAAAGATTTATATTTATTTTGAATTTTACAATTCCCCCTCTCCCCAATTCTTGCTTCCTCCCCCCCCCCACCCCCCACAGAAGACAGTCTGTTAGTCTTTACATTGTTTCCATTGATTTCAGTTGAAAGTGATGAGAGAGAAATCATATCCTTAAGGAAGAAAAATAAAGTATAAGAGAGAAAGCAAAAATTACATAATAAGATAACCGTTATTTTTTTCTATATTGAAGGTAATAGTCTTTGGTCTTTGTTCAAACTTCACAATTCTTTCTCTGGATACAAATGGTAATTCTCCCATTGCAGATGCCCCAAATTGTTTCCTGGTTGTTGAACTGATGGAATGAGCAAGTCTATCAAGGTTGATCATCACCCCCATGTTACTGTTAGGGTGTACAATATTTTTCTGGTTTCTGCTCATCTTGCTCAGCATCAGTTCTTGTAAATCCTTCCAGGCTTCCCTGAATTTCCATCCCTCCCTGGTTTCTAATAGAACAGTAGTATTTCCATGACATACATATACCACAGTTTGTTAAGTCATTTCCCCAACTGAAGGACATTCACTTAATTTCCATTTCTTTGCCACCTGCAGACAGGGCTGCTATGAATATTTTTGTGCAAGTGATAAAATCCAAAATCTTGCTAAAAAAATGATTGGTAAAAAAAAAATACCATTTGTATGAAGTTGGGAAAAATAAGTAAAATATTTATTAAAAAAATAAAAAGTTTACCATGCAAAAAAAAAAACACAACACAACAAAAAAACCCCAGAGACCCTCATGATAGCCCTTGAAAATTCAAAAATAATTTGTCCTTTGAACTGAAAAACAATAAATAAATAAAAAATATAGTGCCCAGAATTGAGTAGAATATATCAGATAGGTTCTGATGAGGGTTAACTACAAAGGAGTGATTATAATTACTGCCCCTCATCTTGGCTATCTCACTGTCTCCCATACCTGTAGTTTCAGTTAAAGTCCCACCTTCATTCAATAAGAAGCCTTCCTTAATCTTAGCACCTTCCTTCTGAGATTTTCTCCAATTTATTTGCTATATGTCTTGTTGATATTTAGTTGTTTGCATATTGCTTTCCCTATTAGAATGTGAATGTTGTTCATTCTCCAAGACGAACCAATGACATCCAGAGGGTGTCATCTTGTCTTAGAAATGAATTGCGATTTTGAGTAAGACAGAACTGCACATAGTCTTCAGCTTCACTCTGTCCTCCAGAGTCATTGGAGTCTAGGACAAGACAAAAGTCAAGACTACTAGTGACTAAACTAGAGAGTGTTGAGTGCTTTAAGAGCAAGGACTATTTTTGCCTTTCTGGTATCCCTGAACTCATAATGGACATTTAATAACTACTTGTTGGTGTGTTGATTTGTATCATGTATAGGATACAATAATACTCTGAGAAGCTATTGAGATAATAGTTTTCCTTTCTCTCTAATAGGGCAGAGTAGAGAAGACTAGTAGTAGGTGGAGCAGGCAGCACATTTTCAGTACTGTCCAGGGTTTGGTCTGGGATAATGTGGAGCTGGTGAACTTAGATGAATTAATGTGAATATAAATTGTAGCGCTGAATATATTTTTTTATTATTTCTTTTTTTTAGGTTTTTTTTTTTTTTTTGCAAGGCAAATGGGGTTAGGTGGCTTGCCCAAGGCCACACATCTAGGTAATTACTAAGTGTCTGAGACCATATTTGAACCCAGGTACTCCTGACTCCAGGGCCGGTGCTTTATCCACTGTACCACCTAGCCGCCCCCCTGAATATATTTTTTTTTAAAGATAGTTCCTTTATTCCCTTTTAATAACATTCTTAGAATATGCTCCCAGCAGATTTTTTTAGAGTTTTTATTGCTTGCTTTAGATTGGAAGTACTTTGAGGGGTAGAAACTCATCCAGAGCTCCTGGCAAAATAATGCCTCCCCCCCCTCCCGACCCCCCTCTGAAACCTAATAAAAATGGAAGAAAACCCCACTGCTTCTAATGCTGCCCCTTGAAGCCTCCCTTTGTCAAATGGATAAAATTGATTCTGTCTTTTTTCTCCTTGCTATTAGGCTCTTCTCAGTATACCCCATTTCTCATAATTCACGCTCTTTTTCCCACTTGGTTCTTTTTAAATTGCTGTGTGGTGGGGTCAAACAGATAATCAAATTTTTTTGGAATGGGCCTAAATAAGATTCAAAGAGGGTCCTGAAGGGCTCTCCTAAGAACAAAAGGATTGGTTTTGGTTATCATTTTTCAGATCTTCCCAGAACTTTTTCCCTTTATTTTT